>NC_045671.1:52281136-52423636 GCF_009829145.1 Chiroxiphia lanceolata | reverse complement strand
TTAGTTACTTTTTCATGTTGTGTTACATAGAAAATATGTAAAAAATATGTACATAAAACCTATTTGCTGTATATTTATTATGACATGCTAATGAGAATAATTAAGGCATGCTGTGACATTCTCAGAGAGGAGGCAAAGTATATTGAAAAATGAATTTGCAGTTGAGAACTTTTACTACCAGCTAATGGGATGCTTGGAAATACCATAGAGACATTTTTAAAAATCCTGCATTCCAGCTTTGCATCTGCACCTTATTTGAGCATAACTTTCAGAGACTAACTGGCATTCTCTTTGGTTTGTGTCTATTGAAGATATTGGTATCTATTGATACATAAAAACAAATAATTACTTGTTACTTTTGTGGACTTTATTAAAATTATTTATTTTACGTTGTTTCTGGTGCAATACTTTGAAAAGGTAAGCTCTGTTTAAATTAAATGATGTATTAATTAAAGTTTTAGTGAAAAAGTGGAATATGCCCAAGCTTCTTGTTTGAAATCTTGTACCCCTCTGAAACATTTGAAATTTTTGTTGGAAAAGAAAGTAAAATAGTTTCTTAAGGCAGGGGGTGGGGTGACAGGGTAAACTTTTAAAGTACAGACTTTAATTATAGAAGGGGTTCCTATAGGATGTCTTGGGGGCAAACTAGTGGGTTCGTTCTTTTGCAGGTTGTAGGGACCCCAAAGCTGTCTACACTTAGTGAAGAAAAGCAGAAGCTGATTTTGCAGCCTGGGCAGTTGTGGACAGATTATTTGCAGCCCAGTATCCTGCCTGCATGGCTGAGGTAGATTCGCTTCCATTCAGCTTCCATTGATTTCTCCAAATAGCTGAACTCACATCAGAGAGAGGTGGTGGGTCTGATGTTTGTTAAGCAGTAGTTGAACGTGAACATAGTTCTCTTCTGTTAATTCACTGAATTAAGTTAATGCTATAGCATAGTTTCTTGTGTTTCTCTTGCCATGAGAAATAATTTTCTGCTGAAAATCCTAGTGAAACTAGTGCTTGTAAAGGCACAGAAGTTCCTTACAAAGAATACAGTACGCAACCGAGGAAGTAAAAATCCTTATAATTTATGGATGTATTTATTCAGTCCTGACCTTGGGAACAAACATTATAAAACAGAATTGCAAATCTAACATGTAGACATATTTAGTAATTACAGATAGATATAAAACATTAACTATTTTCAAAACTTTCCAGCAGTAAATGCAAAATGTTGGAACAGCTTTTCTGTTTTTTGTAGCCCTGAACATTGATTTCTTTAGTGTAGCTACACTAGCTACACCAAATTAACGAAGTAGAGCATAGTCAGGCTTGTTTAATCATTTCCAGCATAAAGATGGTGAAATAAGATGAATACAGTGCTGCATGCAAATAGATATGAATGTAATGCAGTGACAAATTAGAAGGCAGTAACAGAAAGGAAATGAAGAGTTTATTGTTTCTATAGCTCTAATATCCATTAAAAGTTAGTTACACAGCAGGCGACAGTTTGGATGAGTGTAAAGTGAATGTTTTGAAATAAATAGCATTGTGGTGACCTGGGATGTCAGGGCTCTAGACAAGGGTTTGTGTTTGTCAATATATCCTACATGTTTTACAGACTCCTCAGGGAACAGGAGAAGATACAATTTCACCTTTTCTGTGCCAAAACATTTTAATTATATCTTCTTCCAAGTACAGCGGTTCAGTAACCAAGGAGCTGACATTGATGCATGTGTTGATAAAGCTGCAAACATTCAAAATGAGATTAACAAAGATTTTGAGGAAAGGGTGACAGCTAATTTTGCACACTATTCTGCGTCTGATTCAGGTCAGTGTAATGATAGAATATTTTATCATCTTGAAGGACTTTTATGATGCTTTGTGTTTTTAAAGATTTGTGTATATGAAAGTGCAGCTCTTAATATATCATTCAAGGAGGTTATCACTTTTTTATTGAACATGTCTTGATTGTAGCCGTAAACAGGAATAAACATAAACATTTAGAAGCAATTTTATATATATGCATCTATATTCACCACAGAAATAGGTTCCTTGTGTCTAATTCACCTTTAAAATACTGACCTCAGATGTGAAATTGAACTTAAACTACATTCCCCATTTTGCAGCATTGCAGAAAGACTGGATGGAAGGTTATATTAAGTGTATTTAAATAGTCAAACTGTAGTTTCTTTGTATTATGTGCAACCTTTTGAGAACATCTCAAAGTATTTCTACTCTATTCTCCTCCTTGTTAGAAGGCAACTGACATTCTTCTTTCACTTTTCTTTTTGTTTGTGAAATTTTCTCCTCTTTTTTATCCACTCACTTCTCCATCTGCTTTCACTTTTGTTTGCTTGGGCCGTCTCTCATCCCAACTTGATAATGAGGAATGCAGTGTGACCCTGACCTCTATCAGCCCATGCATGACCTTCTGACTCTCCCACATAACCTTTGACCTTCTCTTTGACAGCTTGATTAATTACCCTGTGTTATGATTTATGAGTAAGTACTATGTAAAAATAATAGACAACAGGTGGTCCTCTAAAAACTTTTTGTGTCACGTTTTCTTTTCCTGCCTAACCTGATGAGCCATTTTAAGTTGGGAACTTAGTGGGACAGTGTGTATTTGGCAGAAACACAGCATTTTTATACATTTGGACATAGTGCTGGAATTCAGGCGGCCAAGGTATATCTGGGATGAAAATATCACAGTGTTAGCAGGGTGCAGATGCCAAAATGTACATTGGGTGGAAACAGAAAGCGGAGTCAACTGACATTTCAGGCATTTCAGTCGCAGGTCACGTCTTGAGAAAATTGCTCAAATAATGGAGGGGGCATTTTTCAAGCTGAGCTGCATCTCCAACAGCTATGTTTACTTTAACGCTTCACTAGTGACTTCTGATTGGTTGTCATGACCTCATCCTGCTGTTGCACCTACAGTGTTGCAACAGTGACATAGATGTACCCTTCTTGTGGAAAAGATGGGAAATTAACAGAGCATACATCTTTTGGAAAGATGAATGGACGTTGCTGTGTCCATTTTAACCACAGGTGAGTTTAAGAACAGAGCACTTTGAGTTGCATTTCCCCTGGGAATTAACTCCAGTCTTGTGCCAGCCATCCAAATAGAAACCTGAACTTGAAAATTCACGTTGATAAAGCTTAGGAAAATGATCTCTTTCAGACTCTTGCTTGCAATCCATAAAGATAGTTACACAGGTCAAAAGATACCTCTCCAGTTCTGACTTCTCTGATCACATATGGTGTCCCATCCTGCTGGATTAATATGCAGATCTGAATGCTTTGAGCTCATTATTTGTGTGGCCAGTCAGGGGAGATTTCAAAAGATCTGGAATTTACCTCAAATACTTTGAAGTTCTTTCTTTTTAACTTTACTTTTACTGTCAGAGGCAAGAATTTTGGTATTCCTTCTGTTTTGAACATCTTGCTTGAATTCCAGTAAGAGGTAAAACATACCGCTCCATTTGTGGCTTATGTATTATGATGGAAAAGGCCCTTCTTCATTGTTCTGGCTTTGTAGTAAAGGTATTGTAACTGAGACTCATGATTTTTTCTAATATGTGACTTCGTAAGCCTACCTTTCCTTTCATCATCACAATCCTCTATCTCCAGAAGCAGCAACCTGGAGGATGCCAGCAGTTAGTGTAGAGTAAATTTTATTTACCTTGAAGCATTAGAATGTGGGGGGGAATAGACATTAATTGGGTGTTTTAGTCTGAGAGAGAAACTGTAATTTTGTAGATTAGAGGCTAGGAGTTGTGTTTGTCAGTGTCAGTCCTGATTGTTAAGTCTCATCAGAGGTACAGTGATGTGCTTGGCCGAAGATTGATGGGGATAGTGGGGAGTGTCCTAAAGTTTAACTTTTTACCATGAAAAAACTTTGCAACTTAGGGAGTGGTTTCTCTTTCTGTGCATACTGGAAACAATGTATTACATACATTGAAAACATATCTAATATTTGTATACCACCTAATAATATACCACTGAGTGTGACAAGTTTTAGAAACCTCCTAGATGATTGGTACTTACTTAGGCCAGAGGTCACTACATTTTATTAATGATGTAAGCTCATCATAGATGAAGTTGGTAATTTTATTTGATTTGTTTAGTATAGATGCACCAACACCAAATCAACAAAGTAATGCATAGTAATGGCATATTTAATACTTTCCAGCATAAAGATACTGTATATGGTGAAATAAGATGAATACAGTTCTTCCTGCAAATAGATATTTCTGAATAGAGCTTTAATTTTAAAAGATACTTTTTAATGAATGTGATTTTTGTCTATGTTAATGGTTATGTAGAAGTTATGTCAAAGACTATATCTCGCTTATTATTAAAGTTTGCTGAAGATTAGTTATTAGTGGTCTTGTGTTCTGTTTTGCATTGACTTGCACTCTTCTCAACCTCACTGCATTTGACCTCTACCTTTATTTTTAATTTTCTGATTGCACTAAACTTCATTGCTGCAGCTATGCCCATATGAAATACATTTAAAAAAAATTAATTGAACTCAAAAGCCACATTGTTTACACTGATGTTATTTAGAGCTGAGCATTTCTTTTCAATGGAAAATGCTGGACTAAGGCTGAATGAGAGAGGCTGTAGTTGGGTACATTTTACCAGTCATTTTGTTTTTTCATGTTGATCTATATATGTTACTCTCAAATCTTCTTTGTGGTGCCATTGTTTCCATGTTGCAATTTAGGATGCAGAAGTACAAAGGAAAGGGAAATACACTATATTAGATAAGAAAAACTATCTTTTCCTAACAGAAAGACTTAGGCTTTCCCATAACTGAGGAAAAAAAATACATTGGCTCAGTTATTATTTAATTATTTTAATTCTACTGATAGGAAAAGCCTGCTATCTGGGAGAAATTGTAGAAAAAATATTAGAGGAGTCATGCCACAGTGCTTAAAAGATATTTGATAAAAATCCTTTAATTGATTTATGAAATAGTTGGATTTAAAAATAGAATCATATTTCATCTGTTGATGTCTGTGTGAAAAATTGACATTGTGTCTTCATAAAATTGGACAAATGAGTCATGTAATTTTCAGTTACATAATCAATAACTTAGACAAATTCCGCTCTGATGATTTGTGTGTCTGTGTTGTGGTCAGCTTAAGGTGGACACAGTTTCAAATCCCTGTAACACTTGTAGACCTGTAATAAACATATGAATTTTGCATTTGGCATTCTATAGAAAGGAAGACAAATCAATACCTGCTCAAAACAAGCAGGTCAAGAAGGTGAAGAGCCACAAAACCACTCACCTGCCAAGTACTGCAAAAACTCGGTCCTACACTGGCAATAGCAAGCTCAAAAACTATCCTTTTTTCAGAGATGTACAGTTTAGGAATGTTTGTAAGCAGTATTCTTCTCTGTGATGAATTTTGGGCTTTGAAATTTTCCAAGTTGGAAAGTTTATGTGTTCATAGTACAGTATTAATGTGTTAATATTGTCTGGTATTCCTGATAGTGGTGTAGATAGATTTTAAATTTTTTCTTGTTTAATTTTCTATTTTCCTTTGCTGGCTCCCTGTTGTTTGTTTATTTATTTGCCTGTTTGTTTATATTTATCCCAGTTCAATTCACTCAGCAGGGAGGGCAGGGGAGTGACGTGACAGGAGATCCCCTTATGGTACTGTGTCTAGAAAGGAGGCAATTTTACTCTTTGGCCTATGGTGACCTTTTTTGACTATGTCCCTTACAGCAGAGATAGTGTCCTGAATGCCTCTATTTAACCCTGTTTAGCAGAGTGCAACTGTGCCCTTTAACTTGATTTTTGGTGGGAGGAGAAGCTATGGCAGACGTTCGAGAAGGGCACAAGGACGAGGGGTAGGAACTCCCTTCAGATGTGATTTTGATAACTAGTCGAGTGTGTCGAACTGTAGAAAATCACTGAGTGACAATCTGTCTACCTGACAGTGGCCACAATGAACTACAAGGTTGGTGAATGGCTCTACAGATTAGAATAAAGTAAGCCCAAATAAAGTATCTTTTGTTGGAGTGGACTTGGTTTGCTCTGGGCAGCTAGGTATAGGGGACCTCTTTGATCCTCATGACTAGCCGAAGAGCAAAACGACGTACCAAGTGAAAAGCTGGAATAAAGCTGTTCCGTTAGATAATTAATACAGACATTTCAAAAAAGTAAGTCTTTATTAAAATTTACTTTTAAATGACAGTTTGATTTTGACTGGAAACCCATGTTAACTTTAAGAACTCATTTGTTAAATGCATGTGCTTCTCTTTTCTCCCTCTATTTGCAGTTATATCTTCCAAAAATATTGCATTTTTTCTGTGATTTGCAATCATTTAAAAATCATAAATAATGGTTGGCTTATTTATTCAAAATTTATTTTTCATTCATAAATCCATATATTTTTCAACCAGCTCATTTTCTGAGGCACAAAAATGCAGCTGGTATGCTCAAAAGCATCCTGCAGGTCACAAATTTTCTCTGGATTTGTTGAATACATGACATAATACCAGTGAACTTTTAGAGCAGATTTAAAGATGCACTAAAAAGTCAGGCCCACCATAAAGGAGGTGACTTCTAAGCAATACCACTGATTCAGTTTTGGTATTGATTCATTGTTACTGCTGCTATTTGCTTCTGCATGGTATGCTTGTTGTCAGCTAGACAAAAGGTTTTACTATTTTAAAATTCGGTGAATAATTTTCACATGCATTCTTTCATATATATATATATATATATATATATATATATATATATATTATATATATATATATATAAAAAAAATATCTCCATCCTTTTTATTTTAAAGGTTTTTACTGGCTGGGTATACAGCCTTTTATTCATCATTATGCAGAGTTCTTAAAGCAATATTTTGCTTTTAGTTCTCATATTGTTTTCTGAAAAAGTCATATAAAGTGCTTATGAATAAAACAACATATTAAATTATTTTAAAGATAAACCAGGCAACTTTTCTGATGCTGAGGGGTGTATATGAGCATAAGTACACACACAGACACATATTCTCACGTCAATATCCCTTTAATGACAGAATATTCTTAAAAATCCTTCAATAAATTATGTTGTGTGAACTTACTGAAATAAATATAAAAGTTTTAAAGAGCATTAAAGTAAATGCAAGGAATTTTCAAGCATTAAATCTCCCTTTTCATATTCCTCCTTTTTGTGTGTGTGCGTGTGTCTCTCTTCTTAAACAGGAAGGCTATGGAGTAATAGTTCTGAATCCCAATGAGAACTATATTGAAGTGGAGAAGACAAAAGCCCAAATACAGCTGTCTTCTGATTGCTCAGATGAACCTGCAGAAAAGAGGGAAAGAAAAGATAAAATCCAGAAGGAAACAAAGAAGCGACGTGACTTCTACGAAAAGTATCGAAATCCACAAAAAGAAAAAGAAACTATGCAGATCTATATTAGAGTAAGTTTCTTTTGGCTTTGTTTGCCCTTCTTTATTGATGCATACATATGTTTACTGTCCATACTGGCTAATAAGCATTTAAATTTTTTTTTTTTTTAAAACAAACACAATACTGAGGTGGCATTCAAGAGTTTATACAGAGTTCCTGGCTCTTTATTCTATTGATATTTTTGGTCACTTATTGAATCTGATGTTTTGGAAGTGTTACGAAACATTTCTTTATAATTTCAAAGGGAAACTTCAAATAAACCCCAGAGGAACTCACTGGTGCTATCAAGAAAGAGAATGGTTTAAGAAAGACTTTGTAAAAATTATTTTTTAAACAGAGGTGTACATACATAAGAAACACTTTTTAGTGAAGCTTAGGCAACATGCTAGCTTCACATGTCATGTGTGCATTTACTGTGTTTTATTTTCTTATACTGGGGAGACAGTAGTTACAGTTTCTTTAACATATTACCTGCTAAATTAATAATGTATTGTGGAAAATACCAGTGTTCATCTTGTGTGGTAGCAGATTTATCCTGTAATGGATTGTTTTCATAGGAGCAGCCATCCATTGTGTTTGAGCTGAATTTCTGAAGGCAGAAAAAGAAGGAAACTTATTAATATCGTAATAAATATTTAAGCTAGAATAATTCAAGAATGGTATCATGAAGAAACTCTGTCCCTTGCCCTTTTCTGACTCAGTGAACCTTTGCACTTTGTAACGCTAGCAGCATGGGATCATTATAACAGTGCTACCCAAGGATTTCTAATTCTGCAGGGGGCACAAACAATATTATTTGCACTTTGACACATTCTGCTTCATATACATACTATGGGTTATACATTCCAGACTAAGTCATACAATTTCCAAAACCCTTATTATGAAAGTTAGTATTTTCATTCAAAGATAAAACATGCCAGAAACTCCATAGTGGAGTTAAAACAGTAAAAGTCTATGTGTCTTTCTAATGAGAAACAGAAAAATCCGGCAAAAGACATGTTAGAATCATCTTAAATTTTAACATGTCCCTATTAATTGTGGTTTTGCATAACAATATTTGTAAGAGAAATACAGCTGTGCTGGCTAGTTAAAAGCGTTGGTAACCTGGAAGCAAGACTATCACTAATACCATAAATATAACTGTGTCTTTTGAGAAATATCTCACAGCTGAATGTGGGAAACAAAAGAATGTATTATACATATTAAAAGTCACTGTGTTTTCTGTTTGCTGCTTTTTTATGAGATGCTATTCTGCCCACCTCCAGACCCTGCTTCTTAAGAGAGGCAACCAGTCTTGGTCCATAAGAAGCCAGTGGACAAAGTTGCTGTATTGTCCAGAAGAAGGTCTAGTCAGCTGCAAGTTCAGTGTTCCCCTGTTAAAAGTGAACCTTTTTTTGATAACCTTTTTAGCAATTCTACCTTCTCATGGCTCTTTTGCTTGACAAGGCATGAAATTTGGCTTCAGGAGGTTTGACCCCCGAAACATAAAATATATGACTCCATCCCATTTTCCTTTCTGTGCAGCTTTGTGCCTCAAATATTACTGTTGATCTTCCCTTTATGTAATTTTCTTCAAATTAAGGAAGGAAGTAGCATACGTTTTAGTGAAAGTGTGGGGAGTGGTCTCCTTTCCCAGGCCAATTAGTTGAAATCAGGCTTTCTGATGAGGTTGGTGTTTTATTTTGAAATAATTTCTTGGTTTTTTTTTCATTCAATACACTCTAGTACAGATATTTTCTTTAAATAGAATGAAAAACCTACCTGCTTTAGCGTGTTGAAGGACAAATTACTGCAATTTCCTTGCCTATCAGTTTCTGAAACAAAACTGGACCATCAGTAGCATTCCATTTACTCTGTTGGGCAGAACTGCTAAGTCTGTAGGTGATTGCAAGAGGTGCCGTACCATATTTGCAATCTGTTTCTTGCCTCCCATGCTTGAATCCGTAGGATTACTGTTTGCTTGCACCCAGGAACTTGCTGCTATGCTTCCATAACTTCAGGCTGCTGGGTTTGAGCTGATTTGGGGTGATCTTGAAGGGCAATTCATGTATGGCCTTTATTTACTGTAGAGGATAACATACATTTGACTAACTAGGCTCTTGAAATAAAACGTATTGTCACTCAACAGAAATATTTAAGGAGGCTTCATAGCGATCTCATCAAAGAGTTTTGAAAAACCTCAGCAAGCCTTACATCAACTTTGCCAAGTAGGGAAAAAGTGGTACAGAGAGGCTAGATGAAAAATATCCTCACAAGAAAGCATTAACTTCATCTAACTTTGAAAGAAAATATATTTGTGTCAGATACGCTGGAGAAATTGTTTCAGACTGTTAAGTAGCACGAATAAATATCTTCAGTTATATTCTCATAGGGTCACTGAGGTCTGTTATGGTCCGATGAAGAAACGTCATTTGAACAAATTAAAGCTGTCTGGATGATGCTCCCACTTCTGCAGCTAGATTTTCCAAGAACTGGAAAAGTAAAACTCTTCCCTGTTAATTGTCTTTAAGTATTTTCTTTATTTTCATAGGAAAAAATAGCTGAGGGACTCAAAACATGTAAAATCAGTCTTAAAATACGAAATCTCAAATTACACTGTGTTTTTTTACAAAATGAGTAAAATAAAAACAACTATGGGAGTTTGTACTGCGTTAAGCACAGTGCTTGAAGGATCAAAGTACTTGTTGTTTCATGCTGGAGTTTCTTTAATTATGAAATAATGTACTCTCTGGCATACATTATAGCTTGTTAAAGGGACTGATTTGGTCTGGGTAATAAACATCATGTCAAACATTATGGTAGGAAAACCTGCTTAATATGTTTTGCAATAAGACAGAATTTTTTGTTCTTGAAAACATCTGGCAACTGAATTCACAAGTGAAGACAGAAAATGTCATCAATTCAGTAACATTCTTACAAATTTGGTTTCTATTTTGGCGATACAAACCAAGGAAAAAACTTCTTCATAATCAGCATTGACTGTAATACTTTTATAAAATGATTAAACACAAGCAATTTACTTTTATATAGTATGCTAATGAATTCATATGAATTTTAATACACTTACTGTTCAGATTTTAACAACTATAATGCCAGCAGATAATTTTAAATGCATCTTGTTTTTTAAGGTGTTGAATGGAGGATTTAGTAAAATAGCTAAATATGTATATACATTCTTTTAAAAAAACATATTTCTATCCTTAGTTATAAATACTACCATTTTTTCTTAGACCACCAGAGGCTGCTCTGTACATATGGGCTAATGCTTCCCCCCAGAAACCTTATACCCTAGCCAACCTTTGTTTATTACTGAACTAAACTGAGAATTTGTTGATCTCTAAATTTTTTCTATGGAAACAGATCATACAGGCTTAAATATGACATCATTCCTTCCACCCTCTGAGCCATCTCCCACTCCCTACAGATTTTTACATTGACAGTGTCTTCTCTATGTTAAAAGACAGTTAAAAAAGTAAATCAGTATTTATCCCCTTCTAAACAGCATTCAGCACTTTAACAAGTATACTGAGTGGATTCTGAAATGTTATCAAAGGGAAAAGTATAAATTGCATAATTTTGTATTAATAGTAATTTGCAATAATCTTGTTGCTGCAATAGTTGAAGGATATCAAAGAGGCAATGAAGGAAGAAGTAGGAAGAAGGACTTTATCAGAACAACTGATGGGGTCAGGTTTTCTGGGCAAAAGTCTTTCAAAGGCCTGTGTGCTAGGAATTTTGTCCTTTTATTTTTTCCATTGAGCTTAGCTGCTTTAATAATTCTTACTGCAAATTCTATTTTTACTATAGTACAATCTATAATAGTGCCATTTCTACTAACAGCATATCAATGAAATTAAATTAATTTTGGATGTAACATACCTTTCCTAAATAATTTTTCCCGTTTTCTGTGAGAGATTAAATAAGAAAAGATCATGTGCAGATAATTAATTTGTTTTACTAAAAATAGATGCATCAGGATAATTTGTGCCAATATTTAGGAAAAAGCAGTAAAAGGCAGGTTTATTAATATACAGTATAGTACACCTTGACTGCTGATAGGCAGGATATCCTGGCAAGCATACAAACACATTTGTGCCATTTCTGCTTATTATTTGGTACAGCTGACATGAAGCATTGCATGACTGAAAGTCACGGCAGAGTGTCCACTTGTGACCTTTCAGTGCCATGGATTTCTTTCATGTTGAAGACTGAGCCATTTGCCAGCATGGCTGCAGTCCCATCAGCTGTGGGTCTCACCCTGTGCCATCCCTGGGCCAGATGTAGGCTTCCTCCACCTGCCCTCTGACTTGGCAAGGCGCATACCTGCTTTCATCCAGAGCCTGTGCGACTACATGAACCTGCTGCTGAGACCCAGCTAATAAGCCCTTTATTCCACTAGAGAAGACAAAATGACAAACTCTAGGCAGACAGCTGCTGAGAGGTAAGGGACATGCACAGTGCAGAGAATGTCTGTGGCAGACCTGGGCATCAGGACTCCAACCTCTAGAGTCTCATGCTGATGTTTGTATCACAATGCCTGTTTTGTTTACTCTTTTACGACTGCCAGCATTACTTTACCTATACCTCTGAAATAACACATGGTTTTACTCTGTCCATATTTACATTTTAAAGCCTGTTACTTCCTTATGTTCTGGAGAAATCTCCATCACTTCTAAGCAGCAGCAAAATCATGATGACAATAAAAACCTCATGAGAACTGCCTATATAAGTTCAAGGATGTTCTTTTCACCTCATCTGCTACCAGTGTAAATTCAGGAAAAAATATGAAGGAAAAACATCTAGCTTTTGGGATTAAGATAAATCTAGTAGTTCCCTTGTAGTCTACTTGGCTGCCTGCAGCAGTAGACAGCTGCTGAAGGGGCTAGAAGTAGTGGAGGAAACAGTGGCATGGAGCAATGTGGAATAAGCTGCCCAGGGAAAAATGTCAGTTACTACCCTGCAATTCATAGGTGGCTGAAATTTGAAAACTTAAGTATTATAGCACTTCATTCATTACATTTTAAAATCCTTACAAGTGAAGGATTTTACTAACCAAAATCCTTACTTTTTGTGAATTTACCTAGTATGTGGTGTTATTTTGATCGATTTACATCTCGAGAACAAGGTTTATCTTTTTAATTAGCTTGTTGTTATCACTCTGCAGGCAAAGAAATATGCCTTAATGTGAGCTCTGAGGAGAACAGTTGTGACTTCTGTTCTTGCCATGCCTTAGTGAACTCTACAGCTCATCGTCATGAGAACTAGCTTTTACCAACTCCAGAGCTGTTAACTTCGTTTCCATAGTGTCCAGGCAGAAGTATTTCCTAAAACAGTCTGTTTTACAATTATCTCCAGCCATTAACTCAACTAAATTTTGAGAAACTTTCTTATTCCTCTCTTGGCTGAATCCTTGTTTTACCCTTATCTCCCTGGCTAAAAGTGGATGATAAACTGATGAAAAATGCTTTTGTCTTTTGTGGTTGGTGTCGGTAGCAGGTTTTCTCCTGAATAGACTGTGTGTTGTTCAGTTACACTGTTCTACACTTTAACAGTTGATTCTCATTCTCTTTCTCTGTATTTTTTAATCAGGACTTGGCAAGATTGAATTTGGCAATACCCAGTGAGGTATATTTTCTTTATTTTCAAGTAAAACTTGAATTTTTATTTATTTTCCCAATAGATGGTACTGCTTGGAGAGAAACTGATACATAAAGTAAGATTGAGGTGCCTTTAGAGCTCCCAATAATTTTGTGTGTTGAGATGACTGAAGTTTTTCTAGGCTCTTAAGCAGCAGTGTGGGATCCTCTAGTTTGGTACTTCTAGCAAAAGCATGGAGTGAGAAAAGTGTCATGTGAGTACATGTGCAAGTTTGTGCACACAGACACTACCTACACTAAAGCACACAAACCCTACTTACCCTCTTGCATGTTCAGTGTCCTGCCAACTGCTCAAGGTGGGCTCTCATATAATGAGCACAGGCATAGGATACATAAGAAAGTTTCCTTTTTCCCCAAAGGCAAATATGTAATTAGTACATCCATCTGTGTAGTACAGCAAGGAATTTAAAATGTGTTTAAATCAGGCAGTAGGGTTGGTACTTCATAAACATCTGCAGTGTGTTTGTTCTTTTGGACTGGTGTTTGCTTCCAGGATGGTTTTTCATTCCTATCTCCTATCTTTTCCACCTGTTGTATAACTGAATAATCTGACTTTATGGATCTTGCCAGTTCAGCCTATATCCTATAAAAGTGGGCAATTGACATTATCACTTAACTGTATCACAACCACTCTGTTCTTAACCTGGGAAAACAGAAGCCTTAATTGCATGAAGATGTGATGATGACAGATATTTATTTGTTTTAGGGATCTGGTTTGCTGAGGAATTCTTTTGAAGCTAGCAAATTAAGCAACGAAGAAATTTAGCAAAGCTTAGTGTGCCTAAGTAATTATGAAAGATTTCTGGGTTCTGCAATTAACTTTGTGGTCTTACCCTTTGATAAATCACTGCCCTCACACATTCCACTTTGCAAGACACCTCTCTAATTCTCTGGGTACTTTCCTTTTCCTGTTTGAAAAATGAACAAACACATTTGATGACAGGGTCATGTTATTCATCCTGTGTCCCTTGCACTGGTTGCCAAAAAAGAGTAGGCTTATGTTTAATGACTGTTGGTTATCTTTAAATCCCTTACCAGTGAAGATGTTTGCCATATATGAAGTTCTCCTATTGAGATATTATGCTTTCAGATGCTGTGTGCTGTTCTGACTGCATGAAGGCTCTGATTGCATTGCCTTAAGTGGGCAAACGAGTTATTACTGTGATTGATCTTAAAATAACAGCATCTGATTTGATCATGAAGACCACTTGTCTTAAATACCTTTCTGCTACCATTTGCTCTTAGTTCATCATATTCTTTGACCATTTCCTTTCCCTTTTTGTTTTGAACTACTCCAGCTGACTGATAGAGTTTGGCTGATTGATTTTTCTCCTGATGGGCACCAAACAGTATCATCACTGAAATAGAAGCTGAGATACTGTTGTTATTCTCTTACAGTGGTGGTAGATAACCATGACATAAGTTTCTAACAACACCATGAAGTAAAGCTGTTTCTACCCAAAGATAAAGTGACTATGCAAAGTTCAGGTCTGCTAGACTTAGCAAAGACAGACTGCAAAAGATAACCACTGCTTCAGTTGTACTATGGGTCCGCAGAGCATACAAATGTTGTGAAAAAAATGTTCTGGCATGGAAGTGCTGTAAATTACTTCATGTCCACAGTAGTCATCTGCAGGACTTCTCCCGAGTGTGTGCAAAGTCATTTTTTTCTCAAATCCCTGTGATTCAAGGTTTGGGGAGCTTTCACAAGGTGCGTTTTTACACTTCTGTGACACAAGAACTACAGACCACCCTCTTCTTTGCTTTTGATGGAAAGTATCAGGCACAGCAGTTATGACCAGTCCTGGCTGACAGTGCTTTGAGAATAGTTTTGGACTAGATGACCCTCAGAGGTGCTCTCCAGCTGATGTAGTTCAATGATTTGACATTACCAAGTTCCATCCCAGCCCTCAAAGAAGTATTTGAGCTATGGGTAGACTTTGTGGACATTGCAAAGAGAGGTAGATTTCCCTGTCTCAGAAGATTTGGCACTACTGAAGTTGTGTTTGGTCATCCACTTAAAAAGAGCAAGTGCTGGTGATTTAGACCAGGAAGCCTACCGAGCTATCAGCGTGGTTAATCCTCTGTGGTCTTGCACAAGTACTGCTACAGAAGTGCACCTTGAAAAATATAAACTTCTCCAGACAGGCAGTGATATTTCTTGGCATTTTTAACACTGGGGTGTTGAGCAAACATTCATGATTTCTTCAGAGATCAAAAAATTCCCCAAGCCAGATCATTGTCTTGAATTTGCTAAAGGACCTTAAAGCAGATCAATAATAGGAGTTTTTTCACAGATATTCTCCAGATGTTATAGCATGACCATTCTTGAATGATGGGAAGGATACAAGTAGTCCATGTTCTTCCGACTTCCTCTCCTTTATTATATCTTTATGAGGATTTTGTCTACATTGTTAATTTGAGCCCACAAACTTTCATTTTTAACTATAAAACAGTTCTTGAATTTCAGGAAGAGAAAAAACACTCTATGATCTTTAAATTGCTTATTTGCCTAGTGTGTGTTTAGAAGTGGATAGACATGGCAGAATTAAAAAGGCTGTACTTTATTAAAGCATTTGAGAACAGTAGTTTAATTATGACTGTGCACAACCACTTCTTAGAAGATTTTGTCTCCACTGCTGATTTCAAGGTGAAATCTGAATCTGTATCTCAGGCGGGTGCATTACCTACAAGTTGTCTTGAAGCCCCTGGACAGAAACCCAGTTTCTCTTCATCTCTTAAACCTGTGTCTATGTTCATAAATGGTTAAAAATTATTTAAGATACTCCTATCCAGTTTTCTGTGAATGCTGTTCAGTGTACTCTGACCTCCAAAAGTAATCCATGCTGCTTGGTGGAGAGTCAGTTTTGGGTATTCTGGCATTGTACTGAGATATCAGGCACATTGAATATGATCACAATATGGAGGATTTCCAGGATGTCTGGTATGAGTTCTTCCCGCTCATTGTCAGCTTTATTACTAAACAAGATTTAAGATTTAAAATATGCTAGTATAGAAACATTTGCTGTAATAGAATTAACCTACAAAAATAGAAAAATATGTTAAATGTGGATTGTTAAACACTGTTCTGCTGTTAACTATAAGAGCTATTCTAGCTCTTCCAGAGTCTCAGCCTGAAGATCTTTAATCAGCTCCTACAAGGCAACCAGCACTAGAGACAAGTTATCCAGACCTTTCTTGGTGTTACAGCTTTTCTGCTGCCACCATTAAGGACAGATCCTGCAGTTGCCCATGTCCATTCTTCTACACAATCTCTTTCTTCTCCGGTGCAGGATGGAGTCTGTCCTGCTTCTCTTTTCCTGTTTATCTGCACTTCATTCCCTGTTACCAGATAACTGGGACAGTGCGTGGCAATATGCGGTTGACCTTGGCTGGCTGCCAGGTGCTCTGAACTGCTCTATCACTCCCCATCCTTGACCAGACAGGGAGAGAAAATATGTCAAAAGACTTGTGGTTCAAATTAAGAACAGAGAGATCACACAGCAATTACTCTTATGTGCCAAACTGAACTCAACTTATTTCCAATTGTCAATGGTGCAAGATAATGAGAAATAAGAACAATCTTAAAGCACCTTCCCCCCACTCCTCATTTCCTCTTGGGCTCAAGTTCACTCTCAACTTTTCCACTTTCCATCTCAGAGCAGCGGAATTGCATGGGGAATGGGGACTGTGGTCAATTCATCACGTTTTCTTTGTCACTCCTCACTCACTTCCTGTGCTTCAGTGTGGGATATCCGGTTCGCCATGGGCCTCCATGGTCCAATCTCCATGCTGTTGCACAGCTTTTTTACTGTATCTTCAGTATGTTCAAACGGAGGTGCCACCACCATTGCTGATGGGCTTAGTCTTGGTCAGTGATGGTTCCACCTTGGAGCCATCTGGAGCTGGGTCCATCCAACATGGTGGAAGCTTCTGGTATCTTCTCATAGAATTCATTTTTGTAGCCTCTCCCCTACCAAAATCTTGATTTGCAAACCTGGTACAGAGGATTATGTTATTTCCTCATACTCTTTTCCTTAAAGTCTTGATTAACATCTCTATTATGTACTTTAATGAGCACATTGCTGGCTTCACCACATGGATACACTCTGCATCTTGCTTTTGCCACTCACACAAAGTTATCTCTTACCTCTCAAATAGCAGGAGGTAACAAACCTCACAGAAGGAAGACTTGAGACATTAAGCAGGAACAGGTGCGCAATCAATAATGCTTCTGTCTTTTCCTGATAAATGTTATTTGCGTTGCAACATTGTTGATGAGCAATCTGGATTTTTTTTAGAGACTCTAGTGGTGGGATGGCATGTCAAACCCCAGCAAACAGCTGAAATGGTATTTAGCATTTATTTTAAAAATGGGAGACTTTTGTTGGGACATTGTCTATTTTCATCCTAATGTAATATTTTCTAGCAAACTCAAACTTGAAATGAGAATTGTTAGAGGATTACTCTGTAAGACTGACAATATATGTGCATTGTGATATAGAAAAGTTCAACAAAAGGAACTAAAAGAGTAGAAATATTTTTCATTAAATCACAGTAAGATGCAAGTCTCCAAAACTAAGTAATGGTTTGAATGGGGGAAGGTTGCAGATGTTCAATCCACTTAATCCTTGTTTTAAAATACATCAAACAAATGGCGTTTTCTAATAATGGATTAACATGGCATCAAGGACCGTTTATAACAGTAACAAAAGTGACATCCATGTGATTTTTGAGGGTGTATTTTTCTTATCCCACCCACCAGCATAGACATAGATTACATATTTTATATAAGATACATATTATTCTTGAGATCTTCAGTTATTTCTGGAATTTTTGTTCTGTTTTTGTTCCGTCTCTAATCTCAGTTGAAATAAGACCCTCCTGTGTTTGGCCTGTGCTGCCAGAGTTAGTTGCTCCCAATTTTCCAGTTAGGTCAACCAAAAAAATTAAGATATGATAGAGGGTCAGTGGAAGAAATTCATATCAAAACAACTGCTCACTATGTCATTATGACAACCTTCTGTAACAAATGTGCTTCTGTTTTAACTTATGACAATTAATTACTAAAAGTAATTTAATCTGACAGTGGCAAGGTGTTGAAAGACTCCTGAAGATGTCATAAAAGCGACCTTTCTGCCCATAAGCAACCAAAAGTCATTTTTAACAAGAAGCCTCAAAAACAGTACAACTTCTTTTGTACTTTGTTAATTAGTTATTGATTTGAAACAATGCTCTGCCAAATATTGTCAGATTAGCTAGACGCCAGCAAGGTCAGAGTGTGACAGTCTAGTCCTGATAATCTTATGGTATATAAGAATTCTTTTTTCTTTGAACCTTTTGTTCTGATATCCTGAAAATTACATTTCCTGGCTTTAGCATCTCTGCTAATTTAAAATACAGCCAAGCTGTCTGTTATGTAGTTGGATATTTTGAGTTGTTAAAAAGATGACACTGTGTTAGAAGAAAATTGCTGTTGATCTAATATCTAATGATCTTTGATGATGGTAATGCACTACTGCTGCAATGCCAACGCCCTTGCTAATCTGGGTGGAAAAGAGCCTGTTTTAATAAAGTAATCAACATGAAGGAATCACAAGGTTCAAGACAGAGGTACAAGTAAGTCCTGAGGTTGTTTAGCAACTCATTGGGATGAAAGATCATTTCATAACTTACATTATTGTGAAACAAAAATAATGGAGGTGAGTCTGGATGGGAAAACGGAGTAGCAGAATTCAGATTTGAGTAGCTCAACATTCAACTTTTGAGATTATTAAAATGAGAACCAACAGAAAATGCAAATCTGAATTTCAGATTATGTTTTTCATCCATTTAGATAATTATTTTATAAGCTAATTGTGGTTACTTCAAATACAATTAACTAGAGTACTCTACATATTAAGGGACTTTAGTAAATCTTTATAACTGTACATTAAATAGAAGTGTATTGGTTTACTTAAAGCACTGAGCACTTTGCTGTCTTTATTAGGATAAATCAAATAGCTTTAAGCCTGTTAAATCTTTCTTTCACTTAAATAACTGCTCTTGAGCGTATGTAATTATTAGAGACAGAGGAGTGAAGAAGAAAAATACAGAGCAAAGCCATTCTATTTAGTTTACCTTATGCAAGAGGTATACACTCTGTAACAGAGACTTTACAGCTGAAGTTTGTTCTGAAACCATAGATGTTAATGAAAATACTAAGTTGTTGTTTTACTTAAATGTGTTGAAGTTTGTTAGATTCATTGTTTCCTGTGGTGGGGAAATCTGCATTTTTCTTGGCAAAAATGGTATTTTTCTTGCAATAGCATAGTTTAAAAAAAATTCTGGTTTTCCTTACAGCATATAAACACACTGAAAGAACTGGAAAGTAAAATAGGCTTTAAGTACTTCAGGAAATAGAAAAATAACACTTCTGCATGACTTCCATTAGGAGTTTTTGAATCTTTCAGATGCATTCATTTCAAAAGAAATTGCTTTTAGTGTTGAGAAAAATGCATGTAATCATTTAAATGACTGGCATGATATCTCTTTTTGTGTCTTGTGAAGATAGTTCTTTTTATAAAGGTATTGTATTCATTTTTATTTACTTGCCCTCACAATTAATCTGTTAATTGCCAGAAACATGACTGGTAGGGAAGACATCTGTGAAGATACAACCTGATGGTTTGTTTAAGAAATATTCTTTTGTTCCTATAATTTTACACAAAAGGCCATCTTCGGTGACATTCATTATGTTAGGCAGAAGTATGCTGTGGCCAGAGTCTCAATCCCTGAGACTGAGTAGTTTGGAAAGAAAAAAATATTAGGAGATGATAAAAAAGATGCATGTAAAATGTAGGTATCCGTAACAGTGGTATTGTAATGAAATGCAACTGCCTCAATCTTTGAGTATTTTTTATTAATTTGAGTCTCTTTGGCCAAACTGCTGTGGTTGTTACTTAAATTAGAATATATAAGTCCACCTGCAGAGATTGGCAGGTACCATGTTTAGAGCACCATGGCGTGGAAATTTTCTTGTGAACTGCTCAAGTATTTTTCAATAGGCATGATATGACTGTGCATGTATAATTCTGAGGAATTATTACACCTCCAGTTTGAGGAGTTTCCCCATGCAGGATTTCCAAATTGTTTGCTAGAACATGGTGCTTCACATTCAGGCTTCCTTCACCTGGAACCTGCAAGTTATATGGGAAAGGGAAAAAATACACAAAAATAAAAAATGGAAAAGTCTGTCAGAGAGCTAAAAGGGAAATCAGCCTATTCTCTTCTCCTTCTCATCTTGGTGACTCAGCAATGTTCTTGTCTCCAGACTAAAAAATAACGAATGTCATATTTGTGTTTCTTTACATTCTTGTCTTAATAATAAAATAATTAGCTTATGTGTCTTCTACCACATCGGTCAATTTGGAAATAATATAAACAAAGCATATACTGTAGATATTCAGGGGCAAGATCTGTTTTGAAGGAATGGTTTTAATTATGTACTATCCAGCTCAATAGGGAGCAACCGGTCCATTAAAAGTAAACCAGAAAAACTCTAGTCATTTAAAATACCAACCCTGAAGTTTTTGGTGAAGATAATAATTAAGATACACTGAGAAACTGATTTTGTCTGATTTTCTTCTTGTTTTTGGTCTCCTTTCCTGCCCTTCACTAGAAGAAAGTCAAGTGGTTTTGGCAGGACATGCTAGACTCCAACAGAAGTAATAATGGGAAAATCCACACTGGAATAACAGCCTGATAAAGTTGTCTTACCCTGGCTGACAAGCAGATGCTTTAAGCAGGGAGATGATGATATAATAACATTTGAGACTTAATTAATTTAGCCTGAAATCTGTGGTTTACTTTATAAACAGCAAATCCTTGCAAGTTAGAAAGTCACTTGAATTTCCAAATAAAAAGCTGAAGGAATAAGGAGGGGATTTGAACAGACCAGCAGAAAGTATTTGCCATGCAGAGAGGCTGAGGCATTGAACAACATGGGTAATGTTTGCTACTTTCTCTGTATATTTTTGCACAGATCTGCAGCCAGAGTTGTCCTGTTCAGCTCTCTGTTCCAATGCAAAGCTAAGAAATTCCACCTGTAACATCAGCCTTTTAAAAACACTCATAATGTCCTTGTCATAACTGCATGGTCCTGATATGGCAGCGCTGCAAAGGCATCCAGTGAAGATCCACATTTGCCAAAACTAAAATATAATATTAGGTCTGTGATATGTTAATGCAGCTGAGACACTGGCACATCTCTGAAGAACAGCCATGGGCACTGACAGCATTGCTCTGTGGTTTTGAGCCATTGTTGAACAGTTTTCAGGCCTGTTGAAATATTTTAAGTGAGGACTTCGGGGCAGGTCCTGTGGTCAAGAGAATGGAAAAGGAGTTTTAATTTCCAGGGTCAGTTTGTTCCTTGTTGGAGTGCTTTAGAAACAGGAAAAGAGAGTGGGTTTGGGTTTTTTTAATCCAGAAGTAAGTCTAGGTTGTTGGTTGGGAAGTGTATTAGTTGAGGGCTTAGCTGAGAAAATGCTTTTCTGGCTTGGAGTTGCTTTGTTTTTTCTCTTGTGGGTAATAAAGCTGGATATAAAGGAGAAAAATAACTCCCTCCTCCTGCCCCAGGGCTTGTTAGGATCCAAGCTTGCTCTGTTCCCACATATATTTAGAATAGGTCTGAATTTTATTTCCTGACCACCATCACAAGGGAAAGCCCAGCATGCATCTGAAGTGTGAAAAGTGGGACAGGATCTGAAGTTGTCTTGGATGGTAATTGTGGTGGGAGCTGGGGAGAACAGGGGCCCTGGGGAAGAACCAAAACACAAAACATAAAAAACACGGCTCGACATTGTCAGTCATGCATTAGCTAAAACTTGTAATTTTAAGCCTAATCTTAGCAGTCATGCCATAGCAAAATGCTGGTATCACCATTTCCTACCAAGCCAAACCTTCATCCCCTCTACACTGGTGGGTGTAATTTAAATATTGTCTTACTCTGTGAAATGCATTTTTGCCTTACATCTTTTATTTGGCTTTTAGATATGCCAGATATTGCACATTTCATGTAATACTTGTTTGTTTAGCAGGACTGTTGAGATTGCTTGCTTTTCTGATAAATTTCAGCAGTTTTAGAGGCGGGACTACTCTCCCTCTAACTTAATAAAATGTGTATTTAACTACAGTATGTAAGACTTCTACTTTTCCTTTGTGCTGTTGACTCTATACACAACATTACTAGGGCTTCATAAGCAATATTGGGAACACTTCCATCAGTGTCCCACTTCACAAATAAAATAGGCAAAAGAAATTACAAAGAGTCATCTCAAATAGATTTTGGAATAAGGCAGGGATCTCTAACATGAAAAAAGCAACCTTAAGTCACTTTGGCATATTGCTTTCTGAAGGCATGTGCCAAATAATAACTATGGCTATGCTATTTCTATCTGCAGCTCCATGAATGACTAAACTTAGCTATTGTGATACCTGGTATCTCCTTCTATCTCAAAAGCAACTGCTACCTACTGCCAGAGTATAGTATGTATCTTGCCCCCATCTCAGAAAGTGCCCTTAAAAATATAATTTTTTTATTTTGCCACTTCTTCCTCCTAGGGAAGTGGAAGAGTCTTGCATTTTTACATCCAAAAGCTCATGATTTAATCCCTGCTGAGGTCAAAAGTAAGGAATTTCTGAATATATATGAATACAGATGCTGAATAAAATAACATCACTCACTGATAATGCATTTACGTGATTTTAGTGTTAAACCATTGCAGATTCAATGCTCTGTATTTCCATAGAGCTGCATCAGATATTGGTGACCATGAACCCACTCTGCCACCTGCACAGTTGATCAAATCCTGCTGGGTTTTGTGGTTTCAGTAAGGCAAAATATGCAAATAAAATCCATACAGAGCCTGTAGAAGAAGGGAGCAAAAAAAATGTGTCCTCTGCTCACACTTTCAAGGCCAAAGCATCAGCTGTCTATGATTTTATCTCTTCCCCTTTTGTTTTCTCTCAAGTTGTCTCTTTCTCAGTCAACTCAGAACACAGAAATAAAACAACTCCCTTGACCCACTGCTCAGTCAGTCTTCTGTGGTCCTTGCTTCCCTCTGCTCCTTGTATGACCTGCTGAACTGAATTTGAGATGCATGTTATCAAATTTAAGATTTGTTATAAATTTGCATCCACTGTCACTTTTCCTCCACCGTTATATTCCCCGCTCATGGCTGCTTTGCCTCTGAGATGGTCTTGATGTTCTCTTCTGCAACCTCCTTTTGCCTGGTTTTTCACAGCTGGAATTACCCCTGTATAGAAGGCAGTCCATCACCATCCTTCCTGAAAATCCGGTTATTTAAGAGTTCTGCAAGAACCAACACATCTTTGTGTGTGCATATCTCCATATATGTAGCATACAGAGTACTGTTGCCTATGTTACTAAATAAGTCAGAAGTACAATTCCTACTGTTAATAAAATGTCCTGCTGCCTGCTGGGAACACATCTTAGGCTGGAATAGGGAACGTTTCTGAAATATCTGTGCAATAATTCTCTCAACTTTGTGATTAAAATGGTAAAAAAGATTTTCAGGTGGATGGGGTGCTTCCTAATACACTGGAATTTCTCAGTTAAAGATAGAATCTTTTTTTTAAATGGCCTGAGCTAGACACTTTCAAGTCTTATCTTTACATACTCATACTGCAGAAATATAATACAAGATCCTTGCTTCCACTTTTCACTTTTACTTTCTTTTCCTGTTTTCAGTTTATATCCTCTCTTTACTTTCATCCTCTTTTCTGGTTGTAATGCCATAGCTACTATCTTAGGTGGGGGTGGGTTGGGGGGAATTACACGCTGACTATTTTTTTGGCTTCTGTTTCAGCTTTGTTGCCTTCAAACCTGTCTGGTTTGTGGTCAGGACAGAGTTAATTTTTTCTCAGTAGCCGTGAGGGGGCAGAACCTGGAGCTGTGTGGGCTTGTCTAGGTTATTATTCTGTAGGACCTCTCTGCCACCACTGGAGAGCAAAAGAAAGGAATTCTTGTTGAATAAGAGAAATGGGCAGTGCTCGTCCTCTACACTGACTCATGGATGGTAGAAAATGCACTGGGAGGGTGGCTGGAGTGATGGAAAAAAGATAATTGGCAGCACAGTGGGAAACCCATCTGGGTAAGGCTGCCTGGGTAGAGAAGTTGGCTGCAAAAGTACGTCATGTAGATGCACACGTACTGAAGAGTCAGGCTACTGAAGAACATCACAACAATGCACAGGTGGATTGGCTGCCAAGATTAAAAATTTAATAGTCTCAAAATTAAAGTGTCTCTGGTGGATCTGGACTGGCAACATAAGGGTGAATTATTTCTGGCTCAGTGGGCCCATGATGCCTCACATCATCAGGGAAGAGATGCGAGAGAGAGTTGGGCTCATGATCGAGGGGAGGACACTAAAGTTATCCATAACTGTGAAATATGCACTGCAATCAAGCAGGCCAAGCAGGTAAAGCCTCTGTGAAATGGGGGACAATGACTGAAATATAAATATGGGGAGGCCCAGCAGATTGATTGCATCACACTCCTGCAAACCCTCCAAGGCAAGTGCTACGTGCTGACAATGGTGGAAACAACCACTGGATGGCTGGAGATGTACCCTGTGCCTCACACCACTGCCCAGAACACCTTCTCGGGCTTTGGAAAGCAAGTCCTGTGGTGACATGACATCCCAGAAAGAACTGTGTCGGACTCATTTCAAAAACAGCCTCATAAACACCTGGGACAGAGGGAATCTATATTTAGCAGATTTAAACAATGACAAAAGGCTCCTAGACCTTGTCCTGCACTGAGATTTTGGTGCTGCTCTGGTGGTAGCAACCCATCATATGGGTTCATTATGTTCTACCCTTATGAAAAAGTTTTTGTCTCGTGTAAGGCAAATATTTGCAAAAGGAATGAGGAAAATGCAGCAGTTAATAAGTATTATTTAGTACTCATAAGGGTGCTGTTGAAAAAGAATGTTGTTATACTTACATTATATATTAATTTTAAGATAATTATTTTTGGAAGATTTGGGGGGAATTGCAAAAATTTGCCTGACCCATGGCCCCCTAAGGCAATGGGACAAGCTGTGTGCAACTGTCAAGGTGGTGCTGGTGGGGAAGGATCTAACATCTCCAGAGACAGAAGAGGTGAGCCTTCTAGCCAGTGTGCAGTTCTCTTGTCCTGTATTTAACATGGGTACCATACTTGTTTACATTAGCTCATTGAGCTAGAAGGGGAAATTGTTTTGCTGTGATAATTTGTAATTATAGAAACCACCTTCAAATAAATTGTTAAAAAGCTATTCAGCTGTATGGCATATTTCCCTGTTTGCGTGCATTCCACTTTTCACTTTTCCCCCAAAAATGTTATTCCAACTCCTTGATTTAAAAAAAAAAAAAAAAAAAGAAAAAGTAGAAGGAGAGAGCTGTTCCCAGAGCTGAACTAAATTGATTTTTCTTTATTTGAGTTTTTTTTTAGTTTTGATGAATTAGAGAATTAGAAGTTTAAGGTGGCATCTGAGCTGCTCTTCCCCAGTAAAGTCAATGGCGGTTCAAAGCCTCCAGCTCTTGTCCCATCTCTAACTTTCCAGCAACAGGCTACCTTAAAAAAAAGAATAAAGTAAAATTTGGCACTGAAACAGGAAATATGTGGACCTGTCACAGTAAGCACTCTCAAAGGGCAAGCTGCTTTGCAAAGAGCTAATTAACCTTAGGAAATAATTACACAAATATGCAAATGTTGTTTAGATAATTCCATGTGTTATCAACTCAGGTAGTCCATCATAACTGCAGACCTCACAATGTCTAGGTGTTAGAATCTGGCATAGTTGATAAGGCTTCAGTTGCTGCATTACTTGAGCTTGGTATTTGACAGTTAATGACTGTGGTATTACATTAGTAAATTTAACCTGTTTCTTGAATGCAACTGAACATAACGTAGTATTCACCATGTGCACACTGCTTATCTGTGTATTCCTAATGGCTCCAGCCATTAAAATGCTATATACCTTTCAACTCCTAGCACTAACAATACTGGAAAAAAATGGCAGACCAAAATCTGAGTTCCCTACCTCCACTTCTCTGTCCAGTGGATGCCCTGGGTATTTACCCACAATCATTTTCAGTTTTCAGGGACTTAAAAACTACTACAGAGAGAATTTTAAATCTGCAAGTTAGTTTTCTCAAAGCAAAATCTTCTTTTGAAACAAAACATGGAGCAGAATTTTGTACAAGTGTATTTCTGTCAGCACTGCATAGAGCCCAAAACAATGTAGTTTTGAGCTACCGTTCTTAGTGTAAGATCCTCCAAAACTGAGCCCAGCTGATCTAGGCTGGAGGAGCCCAGGACGTCCCTAACTCATCCCAGGCCTTGACTTGAGGCTGAGCACATCAGTGGCTGGCAACGTCTTCTCTTCCAAAAGCTGCTGCTTCAAGCATCTGTGGGAGAGGTTCTGGCTCTGGGATATTAAATGCCTTCAGATATATATGAAACACAAATTTATTAATCATTATGATATTATTTTCATAGACTGTACTGTGAAATTATTTGATTAAATTTTTGATATTAAAATTAAAAGCTCCATATTAACTATTTTTTTGAGCAATCGCTACTTTGGTTTAAAAAGCGAGGTGTTTTTTATATATAGTTAAGAGACTGCTTTTAAAAATACTGGGGGAAAAAGCCTTTTATCACTAGCAAAGGGAATCTGTTCTTAGACTAGTATTTGCCAATACTCATCTCTTCCACATAAAATAAAATTTCATTCTATTTCTAAACACTTGTTGATCATTTCTCATTCAGTAAGAATATGTGGCAAGAGCATCTTTTTGATTAGCCCCATGCACCTGTCCTTAACTGAATCAGAACCTAATATCTGATTACTTACTTCTGTATTACTTTTATGGATGCCCCTTTTATAGCAGGATCCAGAATATGTGTTTTCTCTAGCATTCAGGAAAAGGAATAAATCAGCAATCTAAAATCTCTCAGCAATACTTGGGTTAAATGATTTTAATCACCTTTATCTCCAAGGCAATCTTCAGTGGGACTTGCTGCATCCAAGTATGACAGGTGTTCAATATCTTGTAGTCTCCATAGCATTAATAATCACTGATGGTAAATGAGTTATATTTGCTCTGTTTTTATTGGTGAAAAGAACTAAAATATAATAGTTATTAGGGAAAAGACATCCATGTCTTCCAGCTTTCAGTAGCTGGAAATCTAAGTTCAGCTTTTCCAGAACTTTTCCCTCTCAGTCTGTTTCACAAACAAGAATGCATTCAGCCTCAGATGCCTTTTGAGGTACAAAGTGTAATTTCTGCTGGCTAATCTCCATTTATTTCTGTACAGTCATATAGATAATTATGTAAAGCATGACCAAGAGACCCCCTCTCTATCAAATAATTTAACAATGTCCTATGTAAGTGCATTGAATTTAGCTGTAGTAAAATGACAGAAAGCAACAGCTGCTGAGACTGTCACCTTTCATACTGAAAATGCAGCATCCAGCCTCATAATTTAATACAGGCCAGGCAGAGGAGGTTAATCCTCACAGACCCAGCGCAATTTGAAATCCTAAGGAGACTGACTGTGCTCTGCTCCCACAGCCAGATGTTTCTTGCACAGACGTGGTGCCAGGTTATTCTCTGTCTGAGTTGTTTAAAATATGGGCTTGTTATAAGAGGAAAAAATAAGCAGATGCTCTGAAGAGAGAGCTTTTCTTCTAAGCAGATAGGACTCCTCTGAACTCCTTCTCACACGTATGTGCTTTTCTTACCTCGTTTAGGGCCTAGCAGAGTATGTACAACAACACAGTTTATCCTGACATTTTATGGCTTTTTTTTCACCAGTAATAAAGGAAACCATAGTTACAGTCTATATCTAACTCATTCTAGCTAATTCTTTTTGCTTTTATAGAATCTTATTGAATCTTTGTACTGGACTGTGAAGCTGTGCAGTTATTGATTTGTTTACTAGACCACTGGTTATGCTTTAATTGGTGGAAGCTTCTTTGGGCTGAGTTCAGAAGCTTCTTGCTGATATCTTAGTCTTGTGGAATCTGAGGTTGTGTGCTTTTCCCAATAGCATGTAGAATAAAAAATACAAAACACCTGAAAATGCTATATGAACCAGAAACAACCTCCTTTTTTTCTCAGAATGTTAAAGCAGGGTTGGGTAGCTATACAAAAATTGCAGTTAAGAGTATTTATGGTAAAATTATTATTTTTAAAAAGTACCTCCCGTGTATTTAACTAAAAGAAATCTTTCAGATAAACTAGTAATTTTAAAATTCTCCCAGTGTTTTAATGTGTGGTTTCCATCCGTATCTTAATTAAAGTACATCACTTTTCCGTAGGAAACTCTGTTCAAGTTATCCTTCAGCTTTATCTTAATAACTGGTCTGTCAATCATATTTTCTTCATGAAATATCTTTGGAAAAACTTCCCACTTCCCTCACAAAGGAAGGAGTCTTTATCTCCTTTCCTTATCTCTACAATCAAATTTCAAAACAGCAGTAAACTGTTTTGATATAAGCCCTTTCCTATAATGAAGTGGTTTACAATAGTTGATACATAATTAGTTAAAACTATGTTCTGTCATAGTCAATCAACAGCAGGATTAAGACGAATTCAGTGTTTTTGGCTTTTAATCATTGCTGCTGCAGAGAAAAACCTATAAAAGCACTTAATTGTTTTAAGAACTTTGGGTCCAGATCTGTGAAAGATTTGTAGCCATCTCATTCTTAAGAAACAGGGCATGAAAATAGAAGTAAAAGCGGAAGTCCACCATATTATTTAGTTATCTCTCTTCCCACCAATTTTAGACATTTATAAGAGCTTAAATTCTCAAAACTGAGTTGCAGAAATAAATCACTGCAACCTAAATCACTTCAACATTGTTGGTAAAGTTACAATAATTACAATAATTCACACTGCGTAATTAGCAGCTTCTGATTGCCAGTGGCTTTTACTGGTTTGTGCTTTTTTTCCCCGGAGACAATGCTTTTGTGGTCTGTGTCAGAGTCACCTAAGGGTGTGAAGTTGTTGGTGGAGCAGAGCAAAGGGAAGAGGGATACAAATTTTAGGAAATTACATGACCTTGACTGATCAGCTCTTTCTAGCACTGAAGAGTTTGGAAAGAGGCTGCATTGTTATGCTGGGGGTGTGAAATACTGGTGGAGCAGGGGACGTAGCAGAGCATCTTACTCTTGTCACCTGAGACTAGACCAGATTTGTAGTTACAACCTTGACAAACTGAGAAATAAGGAAAATATAGTGGGGTACAGTGCTTTCTGAGAGCCTCTAAGGTGTGAGTGTACAACCCCAACTTTTGATGGGAGTGCAGTAAGATCAGTGTACATCACTCTAGTGCCTTCAGTGATTCTTACATTGGCTGACTTTGACAAAATCTTGTTCAATAATAAGAAAAAGGGTTCCCCTAACTACCAAAGATTCCAAAGTAATGGCTGCAACCAAACAAGAGGTGTTTTATTTGTGCTGTGTCTCATAGTCCACAGTCACAAGAAGTAGCATTTAAAAGAGTAGTTGCAAATACCGTAATTTTAATCTTTGGCAGATTTCCAGTGGCCCATAATATGAAAAAAAAAATGCAAAACCTGAAATTATAGGTGTTTTCCAACCTAAGTGATTCTATGATTCTGTTTTTATATTGTTCCTACCTGGTTTTATTTGTTTTATCAGACTAAGGCATAACTACTTTAAACAAACCATCAGCGAACAAACGTTTGACAAAGACTTGTCAAAAGAATGAAAATCCAAGCAGTGGCTCATAGTTTCTTTGCATGCCTCTGTTTAGCACAATTGTTGTCATGGTATTTAGATAAAATTTTGCAGATGCATAATTTTTGTTGTCTATATTAAAGTAAGTCACAAAACCCAACAGTTTTACTGCCTTTAAATTGCAATCCTGAATTTTCTTTACTTGGACAAAAGAATCTGTTCTTTTTTTGACACTAGAGTATATGCATTTGAGGTTTGTTTTAACAAAACATTTTAACATATAAGAACACTTTGCTTTTAGACAGAATTAGCATTTTTTAAAGGTAATTGTCACAAATGTAATTTCTTTCTGCAGGATAATGGATCTCCTGAAGAACATGCAATTTATGTTTGGGACCATTTTATTTCCCAGTCAGCTGCAGAGAACGTGTTTTTTGTTGCTCACAGTTATGGTGGACTTGCCTTTGTAGAGTTGGTAAGTGTGAATTCTCCATTGCCTTCTTTCCTGAAGACTGTCACAGATTTTCTAAATTCTTTGTGATCACCTTCTTGAAAGTAGCCATACAGGAACAACTGAACTAGTAGTCATGTACGGGTCTGTGAGGATTTCTTTGCAACTGCAAGGTCATTACATTTTTTCTGGCTTTGAGATAGATAATAAGGTCCCAAGTGTGCATGAACCTGAAAGACTGGAGGAAAACAGATGCATTAGATCCTCCTTGTCCATGTTGTATACCAAAAGCCACCAGTTTCTGCTGTGGGACAGCAGGAGGTATAGACTGAGGATATATAAGCACAGTTTTTAAGCAAAATCACATTAACAAATGCAACTTTCTGTACATAGATTGAAACTGAACATGAGGGGAAATTTAGGGGTTTTACTCAGTTTTGCAGTTTTTCCACGAAGGTTTACAGAAGTTACTGGGAAGACATGTTTTGCCATTTATTAGGCTGTGTCTAAACCCTGAAGTAATGTAAGACAGGGTAAACTCTGCTCAGTGTAAAGGTGCCCTGCACTTGGTGCTGGGCTTGCTGAATATCCAGTTTGTTGGTCTTCCACCATTTTCTCTAAAGGCAGATGTGTTGACCCTATCTGGTGTACAAAGCTGCCTGTTGATCTTGTATACCATTCTTTCAGTGCCTGTTCACTTAATTTGAGACGCTGGTGTAATCAGGATGTGTTTTATTGAAGAAAACTAAAAAAACATGGGAATCAGCAGATATATATGTACATTTTTTGCCTACAACACGTTAGTTTAATATAACTGAAAGTTGATTGAAGTGGTTCCTACCTGACCATAAGATGAATGCCTTAGTTAAGTAAGAGCATGCATGAGTGTTTTGGTTTTAATCTTTAATTCTTATAGCAAGAACTGTCTAGTACATGACCACTTTTATTACTTTAAGAACTTAGGATTTTTATTAACCCTTTTTGTTTGTAGAAATTAGTGCCATTTTCATTTTCCCTGTGCTTCTGAAGGAGTATTTATAAAATATGTATGACATGTACAGATTTGAGATTTGAGAAGTGTTCATTTTCCTGATCTAAAGATCATTTGAGAATTGATCATCTTCCACGAAATCTCGAAGTCTCAAAACTAAATTTTTAAGAGACCCTGAAGGTGAATAATTCCCCATATAACCACATCTTTGGGCAAAAAAGGGGTTGTGTTGCATTTGCCTTTTGCTCCTCAGATGCAATGAACTTACGGAACAGCTCTACTGTCTTGACTTTCCTGAGTTGTTATTTTCAGACGCCTTGTGTTTCAGCCCAGATTATTCTCATGTAACTTGCGGGTCCACAGTGAAGCATTGGCAGAATATCTCTAGGTGTTGCAAAACCACATTGTTTGGATCACCAAATGCCCAGAGATACATATGTTTAGCAGAGGATAGGAATAAAAATCAACTAGAGACCTTTCTCACTGTTTCCTAAACAAAGTGCTGACTTGACGGAGTCTTAGAGAGCTTTTCCATTACATTTCTCAGTCAGTGGGTTGAGGTCACATGGGTAACAGATGACCAAGGTGTCATTCCCATTTTTCCTGTTTCTCTGGTCACACTGGTGGATATTTCTTCACTTTTGTTCTACTTTAATATGAAGAACGTTGATGTTTCCGAACAAGACTAGACTTCTAACCTTGGGGCTTCTAGGGTCAGGGTGCTCAGGGCCTGTGAAATTATCACAAGCTGAGCTAAAGTTTTCATCCATCACGGGAAGCAACCAGTGAGTAAGAAATTAAAAAAGGCCTTTGTCTGAGAGACAAGATGGTCTCAGTAAGGGTCAGCTTCTATAGTCTGCTGTCTCTGCAGGAGATGCATGCCTGAGAGGAAGAATATAATATATAACCATTGACACATCACATATCTGACATGCAAAACTAGACCTGAAATGTATTTTTAATGTAGTCCAATGTTTTTCTAAAAAGTCAAAGGATATTAACACCTGGTTTTCATAGAGGTGGTTTGATATCTGAGTTCCATTGAAAGCAGTTTGATTAAATAATTCATACACTGAAGGAGAGGTCATTGAAATAAACCCTGAACTATTTTTTTCACGATATTAATTTGTAAGATTTTATTTTGTTATCATGTCCTTTCTCTTAAACTTTATATCCATATGGCACTTAGTAATTGCAAAGAGCTCAAAAAAAGAAATGGAGCAGCTGATGGGCAATTACTGTCTTATGACAAATTTCGATCACTTTTCTTTTTTTCCTTGCTTCTTGTGGGGGTGATGATGAGGTTGATAGAGCAGCTACACCACATAGCAACTGTACCACTTCTGCACTTCCTTTGCAAGGATTTTGGGTCAACTGATTCATGAAATTGTAGGTTACAGTTGTTATGGAGACCTGTTGCACAGCTGCTCCTTCTGCATCCGTGCCTCTTACAGGAGAGCAGTGTGAAGCATATGGCTTTAATTTAGAGTGAAGGTTTCTCCCTGAGCCCTCTGAATTTTATTTTGCCTGCAGGGAAAAAAAAAACAAGCAGGAAAAAGTCCAGAAACATTTGCGTTTTCAATTAATATCTTTTTAATTCACTTTGCCTGTTAAGTGCTGTGAGGTCTGTCCTGATGGCTTGCAGTAATCTCAGCTACAGACATCCCCAGCTTGCCAGTTCATCAAGGTGCAAGGCTCTTGGTGAAAATGGGATGTTCTTGCATTAAGCAGAGAAACCCAGCTAAACCTGATATTAAGCAAAGACTTGTTCATAGGCCTTTGTATCATAATGTGGGAGGAGCTGCCACTCTAAGAACAATGCAGAGAAGTGTTCAGCCTTGCAGGGGCAGTACCTTTCCAGGTGCTTCTTTGTTTACAGCTCCTAAAGGAGGTACTACAGGAAAAGCTCTGCTCTGCCTTGTCGCTTGACTGGGATGTGCATGCACTTTATTGGGAAGCTCAAAGTGAAAAGAGACCAAATAGGACCATCACATGTGAAACTGGTGAAAGAAGAGTATAATTTTTGTTTGCAAAACTTTGGTGGCCAAACCTGTCTTCATTCTAACTTTAATCTCACCATAAACATCAGGCTATGATTTGTAAGTCCTTCATTAAACAAACCAGTAAAACTTGTCAGCAATTTTCAAATACATGCCACAGCATCTAAAAATTTTATTGGTCTTTGCAACTTTTTGATCTACATTTTCTTGTGTCTGTGATAGCAAGATGTAAAGAAAAACAGGATGAGTCTGTAATATCATGCTCGAATGCACAGAAGCTGTTACCCAGTTACTGCAACGTAGGCACACATTTTCTCACAGAAATACTCACAGAATATGCTGAGTTGGAAGGAACCCACAAGGATCATTGAATCCAAACCTTAGCCCTGGAAAGAACCATCTCCAGGCATCACACCATGTGCCTGAGATATCATCCAAACACTTCTTGAACTCTGGCAGGCTTTGTGCTGTGACTCTACTTCTCTGGAGAGCCTACTCCAGCACACAACCACCCTCGAGGTGAGGAACCTTCTTCTAATATACAACCTAGACCTCCCCTGACACTTCAGGCCATTCCCTTGGGTCCTGTCACTGGTCACCACAGAGAAGAGATCAGTGTTTGACCCTCTTCTTCCCCTCATGAGGAAGTTGTAGACTGCAATGAGGTCTCCCCTCAGTCTCCTCTTCTGTACCTTGCTGTGTCATAGATTACTAGGGGAACAATTGAAAGTGATTAATATGTATAGGAATTAAAGTTTCACCAATAAATGTAATTAGTTGTATTGTTGTTGTAATGTTTATAGCTTGAATTAGAAGTACTAAATCATAAACCATATGTTAAAATGTATCAATATTTAGTAATTAAAACATTATGTAATTGTGGTTTGAAATTAAATGTGTATCTAATAATATCTACACATAAATTACTTTTTGAATACACACTACTAAAAGTAATTGTTGGGTCACTGTGTTCAAGCCATGATTCGTGAACCACATCGCAACTTCTTACTTCTGTTATCCCTTGCACGATGTAGTCAGGGATTTATTTTCAGAAGCGGTTTGCGTTAGTTGATGGTTGAGAAACTTTCCCAACTCCAAGCTTATAAAAATTTTATGAAATTTAACAGAGAGTGAGAATTTCAAGTTGATGGAGTCAATTTTATATTTAGTTTACAGAAAATAAGAAGTTTCTGGTACAATGCCTCCTTTGAATTTTTCTGCCAAATTTTGTGGGTTTACAATTATTTTGCTTTAAGAAGAATGCTTTTCCTTGTCATCGCCTGCATGAAAGACCCACACAGGAGAAAAACCAAATAACATGGGAACTGTGACAAAATTTTGAGAATCAGTAGTGGTATCTCCAGGTTACAACACTCATACTGCTGTAAAAATACAAAGTACCCAGGGAAATGTAATAATTAGGAGAAGGAAAGTAGGTTCATTGTCTTTAGCGGATGAGAAACTATTCATTATGGTCTTTGTTGGCTTAAATATTGAATATATATATTGATAATTTGCACAAAGGTATAGATAAAAATGTGTGTGTGTGTGTATTTTTAGGCAGCTTTGTTAAAATGAGAGCCCTTAAAATACACTGTTCAAATTACTTTGTCTACTGTAGAGTCCTAATTCCATCAAAATCTGACAATTTTGTCCATTTGAAGTAATTTTAGGTCCATCATTTTGAGATACTGTCTGCAATATGCTGCTACTTCATTTTGCTGTATTGTGCCGAGTATGGCGAGGACCTGACCCTGACTAGAGCTGATAGGTGCCATAATAATGATGATAGACGGGTACCTGCTGAGCTACCTGTGAGTCTCTGAGGCTGCATCAGTATTCTGGCACAGGCAAAATGCAATTTAGGAACCTTAATGACTGAGCTGTGAACCTGTCATTAGTTTTTCATTAATTTAATTTCCTGAAGTCTCAGACTGAATGATTTGTTGTATTTAGCTTTTTATATATACTAATACAAATATATCTACTTATTTTTTAAATTTAGTTTGCCTTGAGAATTGATGAGTTGGTACTGTGGATATGCAACTCTTAATTCCCCTGGCTGACACATTAAATCAAAATATCTCTACTGATGTGTGGTAGAGATAATATAAGATCTGTGATGGCTGTAGGATGCATGAGAGCGAGGTGGAAGTAGAGAGCTGAGAAGCAAAACACCTCAATGTCCAAGGCTTTGTGAGCACTTATCACAAAAAAAAAAAAAGAACACTCTTTAAATGTTGAACATCAGTAGGGAGAGCAATATGGGATGCTTCTTGTAGGTTTATGGGGATTTGGGTTATATGTCTGGTCTTTGGACAAGTCATCTCAGGTTGAGTTACCTGTTTTAGGTCTCATCTTTTTCTGTGTTGTACATTTACATTAGCATCTCTTTGAGTCAGGTCTGGCTTAGATGTGCACACTGAGAAAAACAAGTCTGAAAGTAAAAACAGAATCTTAATTTCCTTTGGTTATTTATTCCACTATTCTTTGTTATGCTTCTTGGAAAAATGCTCGTTCATCTGAAAAAGGTCAAACAAGATATGAGAGTGGACAAGAGAGTTAATGGAGACACAACAGTGGGTTGGGCAGGACTAGGGTCTTTAACCTTGATAAAGATTTCTTTTAGTATTCCTGTTACTACCATAGGCATACAAAGTTATGTATGTGCTCATGATACTGGCTTCTGGCATGAAGCAGTGAAGTCACGGCTGGTATTTAGAAGTAGAATTTCTTCAGTAATAGAAATTAAAGGAAATAATACAAATTCAGGACACAGGCATTGACTGGCTAGTCATCTGTATTTGTGCATGAAGAATGATGTCATCAACAGGGAACAGCAGGGATGGAGAATCCCTCGGACAAGCAGCTTCATCACCAATGACTATAAGTAAATGACAAAACTAACATGTAACAAAACAAAAGAGTCAAATGTGATACTGTGATTTTTTCACTTTTTCTGTCCCAGGAAGGGAAATACTAATGCTGACCAGCATTCTGGTGTGATTAATCTGAGGTAATTTGAGACATTTGAGAAGATTAATTTAATCTGGGAGAGATATGAGGAAGAGGTGTTGGTACCTCAGAGCAATGGAAAATGTGTTTTACTAGAAACAATGAAGAATCCACAGATCTGCCATGACATGGTGCTACATGGAGATGTCCTACCTATCATAAGCACCAGAATCAATATAGCCATTGAGATAGTACACACACCCTCTAGGCTTATCAGTCTTAATAAGAGCTGTGTAATCTGCCGTTGCTCTTACATTAACTCTGGTAGCTATATCTAGAAAGAGAAGGTTCAGCATCTATTCAGTATTTGTTGCAGAAACAGTTTTAAAAGCATGGCTTGTTCAGCCTGGTAAAGGAAAGCTTAGAGGGATTGGTAGCACTCAGCAAATACATCAGAAGAATAAACAGCAGGGAGAGAGAGCTGTATAAACCAAAGAACAATGTTGGCACGGGAACAAATGGATTAAAACTGGTCATGAATAAATTTAGTGTGTAATAGTGTGTCCTGTTTGGGAACAGGACTAGGGCAAAGCTGCTACCCAGTGTGACCCACACATGGCAAGAGTTATGTGAGTAATTGGCCGAGAGTGTCAGTCCTTGGTGTGACCCAGGAGTCCACGTTCCTCTGAAAACCAGCAAACGCAAGTGCATGTTTTCAGCCATGAACAGTTGGACCCATTTTGGATTAATTTTTCTGGAGTTGGTGCCTCTCGGACTCTACGCTCATGCCACTGGAAGCACTGAATTTGAACCAAAACCAGGTCAAACTTCTAAACAGCAGTGTTTGCAAATAACTTTTCCCCTCCTCCTTACTTGTTTTGGGAAACAGTGGAATCATTTTTGCTAATGCTTTTTGAAATGCCCAAGTTTCAGCTTGAGGTAGAAAGCAACAGGTATTGCAGATCTTGTGGTGAAGATTTGCAGCAGTAAGGAAATTAAATGATAGATTAAGCAAAAAATACTGAAATATCTTAGTATGTGTCGCTGCCTGCTCTAGGGAACAGCTTCTTGTGTGTATACACATATATATATTTTTATGCATATATTGCCCATTCTAACACAGAGCAGGTAAACATTCTAGGCCACTCTTGGCCTAAATAAATAAGCTGACAAGTGTACACTGACATCATTATTTCACCTGCTAATGTTTATTGTTATTATCCATTTGTGTTGCAGTAGCAATCACATAGTAGTGACTTTTCCTAAAGCGCTTGCAGTCTGGAAGGATGCTCTAACAGAAAGAGACAGAGAAATATTGAACGATTACCCCACAGTTCATAGCATCATAACTGCGTGTCTTTTTTCATTTTTTAGTGGTTTAGTTTAAATGCCATGTAGGCATCCCGTTCCTCAGTCATCCACAGCCTTCTTAGCCATGCTGCTAAGTGAGAGGAGAGGATGGCAGCAATGAAAGCCTGAGCACTGGCCACTTCCAGAATATGCAAAACTTCTTTTTTGCATATTCATCCCTCCTCATTACTTTGCTCTAAATAACATGCTCAGCCTCGTTACATTTTGCTTCCTCTTAATCATTTGCTAATGTGATATCTCTTGCTTCATTCAGTTCAGTCCCTGGTCTCTGGCTAGCTATACATATGCCCCTTCCTCACTTCTTTCCAAAAAGAGAAGGGCAATGTTTCGTGGACTGGAATGTTATACTGAGTAGTAATTGCAGGCACCACCCATCAACACTTTTCATCTCGTTGTACCATTCATATTAATTTTGTAGGTTGACATCAAAGTTGGAATGTTGATTATAAAATAAACACTGGTGATGGGTAAAAGTTAGGATTACTTGGAAATATGTGTTTGTATCCTATGGGACTTGGAGGTGAAAAGTATTTCTGCATGTCTTTGCAGAGACTTTTCTAGAGTTGCATCATTTCATTAGTTTTATATTTTTATAATTTCTTTGCACTGTTTTAAAATCCATACACTACACAGTGAACATATAGGTTTCTGCATGAAAAGATTTCTGATCTGTAGCAGTTATTCTCATACTTCCATGTACTTGTTCTCTTGTTGCTCAACTTATATAACTGTATCTTCTATTAAATTTTTTTTATTTTCATTCTGTATGTCTATTTGTCCATAGTTCTATTTGTCAGTATTTCTTTGGTAGTATGCTGAGAATGGAACTTTCTATTTTCAGTGCACTTAACATAATTTGCTCAAGGTGAACTTCAGTACTGTTGTTCTTCTGGGTAGGATTTTGGTCAATGCAACCAAAATGGTACTAAATTTTTGTTTCTAAAGTGTCTTTGAATTTGGTACTTGCTAATGTTCATGTATCCTCAAAGTATTTTACTGCTCTCAATTTTCCTTTCCCTAGTGGTACTGAATGTAGTAGATGTGAATGTAGATTATTTCCTCCCAACACCCCCCTAAACAATGTTATCTCACAGTGTTCCAAATTAAATCTAGCTGTGTTGTGGCCCTTGTTGCACAGGATGACAAATGGAATTGTCATAACGATCCCTTTTGTGCTATAGGTCTGTGAATTTTGAAAGCTTGTTTTATATTTCTTTCATGCCTTACTTCTCTTGGCAGTTTCTCCCACTTTATTGTCACTTGAAAATTTAATTAATTCCAGATCATTAATGAAGATATTAAATCAAACCATATTTGGTATCTGTCCCTATATCTGACAAGAAACTTCTGATTCAGTAGATTTCTTTGTATTATTATCCTTTCCTGTGTAACAAATGTGGATAGTGCCTTCCTAAATCTTCGTTCGCGAAGCCTAACCATGATGAATGATTATCCTTTCCTGCATAGTTTCAATGGTTTGAAATTCTGCTAGACAGTATAACTTATCAGTCAGTTTATTTTTCACTTCAAATTCCTGCTATGAAAGGAAAAAAAGCCAAAGCACAGAACCATGTTCAAAGTATACATCTGTCATCCTTTCAGCTGTTTGCAAATAAACTTCAGCCCTTGAGCCTCTCAGAGCTGATGGGCAATGTCTCTGTGCAACCATCTCCTTAAAATGTGTAGAGCACATTGTTAATCCTGACAATTAATTTCAGGACCAGGATGACTGGTTTTCCTGAATTTCTTGGCTTGCTATTTATTTCCTCACTGGTTGTAGAAACTTTGCAGAAGTTACAGTTCCATTGAGGTGTTTGCTGTCTGAACCATCTCATATTCATCAGAGCTCTTCCAGGCTCTAGGGAAATTCATCAACAGTAGCAGGAGACGTATCTTCTGTCCTGAACCTCTTAAATACCTGACAGTGCACATGTTTGCCTTATCACAATTTCTCTGATGTAAACTATTTCAGTCCATCTCTTTTTTGGCATTCTGAGGTGAATTCCTGAGATGCTGGCACATGTGCTGTCCTCCTGCATCAATAAAAAGGCACGTCTCCTGTTGTCCTGGGCAAACTTACTGCCTTTTTGTCCCATCCAGCCTGATGATCTTCAGACTTTGCCTTCTTAATCATAAAATCTTCTATGAATGTGCATCTTGCTTTTTATTTTATTTACTCCAGCTGTTTCTGGTTCTTACCAGCAAGTGCCTCTTTTTGCTGTGTTGCATCAGGACAGAAAAATTAAATTTCTAGAACACCATTTTATGTGGATGTGATCATTGCATCTGGCTATGCATTGAACTGGCTGGAGAGTAAAACAACTAAGTACGTTGGTTGTGGTTTGGTTTTTTTCCCAGCAGGTATAGTATGAAAAAACCTGGCATTTTATTTAACTTTGTATGTTGTTACCCCCTTAGCTTGGTTTGGAGAACAGCATGATATTAAAGATTTTACAACATATCAACACCGTCTGAAGGTTTGCAGTTCTTTTTGAATGTATATAGGAACATTAATAAAGAAGAACACTAGGAGTTTTATATTTGCTTATACAAAGAAAGATGTGGGAATATCAAACATATTATGCACTGATAAGTTTTGTGGTGAATTTAGATTATTTAATCTGAAATATTAAGTTGTTTTAAATTCTGGCACTTGGTTTGTTTTAATGGAAAAAAAATTTAAAAAAGGAAGTTGTCTTACTTTTATTTCATACTTTTTCCCATTTCTGTGACATGATCTCATGCTGATAAGACGACACAAGTGTATTGTGTTACTGTTTTTTAAATGTTTTATGCTGAAAAGTATATGTATGGCTTTTTTGTGGAACAGTAGAGATTTTATAAGTCTTTAAAACCCAGTTTAGTGGATCAATCAGAGGAATACAAGTTAATAATGTATTAGGCATTGCAAATCCAGGTGGAGTAAAAGGAATCCAAATATACTGTGGCAAAGGGAGCTCTTAAACTGTGGTACTATAAGAAGCAACTGGAATTTGCATTTTACCCTAGAACTTCCCTTTTTTTTAATCTAGTGAAGATGTGTTGGATAGCTCTTTCAGTATATTAGTGAAGTATTTTAATATTAATAATAGCATAACTACCAATGTTTAAATGTTAAAATAATCCTATTTAAGGGCTTTGATTGAATGTGATATGAAATAAAAATACATGAGTAGGTTTTACATATAATTGAGAAAATTCTGCTTTTAACACAGCAGAACTGAACTGAGATTTTAATGCAATGTATCAAAGTGCAGGAGTAAAATTTTCTCATAAACATATGAAAAATAAATAATTTAATTAGTTATTTTTCTCTTTTCCATTTTCAAGGCCAGTTAATTGCAATAGTGAATCTCAGTGTCCTGTAATATCAGTATAGAAGGGGCATGAGGTTCTTCCCTTAAATAAGGCTGAGGCATTTTATTTGTCAGTATCTGGATTATATTTTGTCCTAGACTGGCTCTAGACATCTGACAGGAGTATTATATCTTGAAAAAATTCAAAACAAAATAACAACATAAAACCTCAGCCACCCCTCTCTCAGTCCCCACCATGGCGGGTACATAACTGCCAACCTTTTACGAGGTGTTAAAGTACAGTGATTATATTATTGCAGCCTTAAAAAGAAAAAAATAGGCATTGTTAATTTAACCCTCAGTAATCTTATTTCACTTCACCACCATTGCAGTCTACAGCCCCAGCAGATTTTTTTTTTAAACCAGCTGTTGAAAATAATCTAGTTTAAAGAGTTCAGGGCTGAACGTGAGGGATTCATCATTATATATTTACTGTCTGAGGCTGATATAGCTGTAAGGTTTTTCAGATGCCATTGATCTATTGCGCATGTTCCCTCCCTGGGTTGCAGGACGTGCTTCTATTTGCATAAGGCCCTGGGCAAGGTTCTTTCTTGCATTGATTGGCCTGTCCAAGGGAGCCTGATGTGCTCCTGCATTGATCACCCTGTCTTTTCTTGGAAGGCAGTGTTATGCCGAGTTCATCTCAAACATTCTAGGGAGAAGGGAAAACTCTACTGCAGATGTCTCAATTTTATTCAGATGTTCCTTTGAGTATAGGCCTTTCCATTTTTATTTTTTTTTCTGTTCCAGGATAACTTGGGTTTTTTCGTGGTTTGGGGTTTTTTTTTGGTTGGGTTTTTTTGTTTGTTTGTTTTTGTTTGTTTGTTTATGTTGGTGGTGGTGGTTTTTACTTAATTTGGATGCGTTTCTGCAGTTATAGTGCAGCATAGACCACAGTGTACTGAAAAACCACATTAAATAAAATGGCTATTATTTACACTAATTATTCCATGCTGTGGTTTTCTTTCTTTAAAATAATGCCTATAGCCTCCAGCAAAAATCAAAACTACTCTGTCTTCAAAGAGTTCACAGTTGTAAGTGGAGAATTAACCTAAAACTGTGGGTGCTGGTGTCTTTGCTTAGATTAATAGTCAGTTTGTAACTTGCATGATTTGTACTACATTTTCTTCAGTGTTAGAAAAATATGACACCTTGAGCATAAAACTGTGGTTGGATTTTGATTTTCTAGAAGCATACTCCAAAATGGATCATGCAGGTAAATTGCTTATCAGACCAGTGACTGATCAGCTCGACGTTGATCAGAGAAGAGAAATACTTTCCTAAAGTGTCCTTGGTGTTACTGACATGGTGTGTTGGGGGCTGTCTTTCCAAACCCAGGTTTAGCAGATGCGTTCTTGACTCACTCTGGTAGGGATGGAGCTTTTCAATGTCTGCTGTAATAACAACCCATAATCAGGAGCTCTGAAATCCACCACTGCAATTTCTGAGAGCCACATGTTTGTCTATGTGCCTGATTATAGGCAAAGTGCCTGTTATTATTGTCTACCAAACTTATTTCTGTGGTTAGAAAATGATTTTACACATATACTTTCCTGTAGGTAGAGATGAAATGTGGTTATACCCAAAGGATGGCTCACACATAGTGAATAAGCTGACGTGGACTTTACCAAGCACGTAATAGCACTGCATGTCATTAAAAAATAAATGTTATGGAGGAGTTCCTCTCCTACAGAGCACTGAGCATCACAGAGATGTTCGTTTATTACTTTTAGAAAATGTCCTATGGATATTTTTGTGGTTGCTGTAGAATTTTTCTTTGAAGGAAATAAGTATTCAGAGATATACAGCTGAGATCATGTTAACTGAACAGCATAAATTGTGCAGGCTTTTTTTTAATCGCTTGGATTATAGTTTCATGTCTTTCACAGAAGCAGTAATGTTTTGCATTGTATTGTGATACTCTGGCTTAGGGAACATATTCCTTTGGTCATTTGGTAAAACAAAACTTAGATAAGTATAATTCAGGTAGCATATATGAAATTTGATCTTCATTATCATGCAAATGTGGTGAGAATGTAACATTTCCCAAGATGTCATTTTACTATTAGGATCTTTAGAAAATGGCCTCTCAAAGCCACAAAGCTAATATTCCAGAAGAAAGCTGTATAATACCTAAAAACTGTCTATCCTTATTCTATATGAATAACAAATGTAATAGGACAGGCCATTATTAAAATCACAAAAGAATGTGTTGACCTATTGGAACAGAGGATCTTTTTTGGTTTTTGCATTGATGATGAATTCTGAGCTTTTCATAGCATAGAGGATGAACAGATTTCAAAAATCTGCAGGGGAAAAAAAAGTAGGATAGTAACTGGAAATCTGTTCTATTTTGTTTCAGTATATAAATAAAATCGGTGGGTGTTTATACCAATAACTATTTTGTTTTATGAACTTATATCCTATGCGAGCATTATGTATCTTGTGTGTCTGCATTGTGCACAGTCTGTGCATCTGCAACACTTACAATTTATTTTAAGCTGTCTTTTGCTGATATTTTAGTCAATGAATGTAGAAGATGGGCATGGGCTAAATATGGGCTAATCTCTTAAGTGGGAAATGGAACTTCATTTTAATTCTGAAATAAAAGAAGAGCCTGAATATCTCATAGAAGCCCATTATCTGTGTTATTCAGTTGAAGGAAAACGCTGGACTTGTTTATATGTATGAGCTATGCAGGGCAACAAGACCCAAAAAATTTCTGGCAACAAAAGAGATCTTTTGCAAATTATTTCAGTTTTTTAAAAAAAAAAAAAAAAAAAGATTTGGACACTATTGTTTATAGGCAATTAAAATGAAGAAAAGAAATCTAATTTCTTCAGGTAGAAAAAATCTCTGGGGAAAAAAAAGTATTTGTGGTATGCATAGCATTGCAGTGTTAAACAGAGTGGATGCCTTAGAAAAACATGATGAAGATGTACATAGAACTTCCAGACTTTCAAATACCCTCCATGTATGTTGTGTAGTGAGATTTTTCTCAGTAGATATTTGCAGCCCCAAGTAATGAACTGAATGTGTTAAAATAAGTGTTTTGAATGGGTTTTAATAAACGCTTGATTGCTGGGCTTCAGGAATACAAGCAAGCACTTTTACTGGTAAATTCTGAGTAAAATAAAACAGCACAATGTAAAAACGCAATTTTAAGTTTTCCTGTGAAAAATCTAACTTCCACGGCAAAAAGTGACATTTTTCTAATGTAGGGCTGACATTTTCCAAGTAAATAAAGAATGAAATTTCAGAGTCTGTGGTAATTTTAAAGTCTGTGGGTCTGGTTTATTTTTGTTTTTTTAGTTTGTACAACTGTGGTATTTAGAGACTGGAAAAATTACAGAGGATGTCTGAAGTGTCATTTCTCTCCCATGTCGCTGAGACATTTTCATTTTACAAGCACATTACTGAAGTTAAGAGATGGTTCTGTGCTGTTTTACTAGAGAAATCTTTTCAAAGTCCAGGTAGTGCTAATGTGACAGATACCATGGAGCACTTAAGAATGTTTTCTGTTGCTTCATTCCTACCTATATGATGGGTATATGATATCTGGTCTTCACTCAAAAGCTTTTGATGGTCTTCCATAATGTGTGAGATACTGTAAGTGCATTTTTTAAAAGTCACAGTTTATGCTAATTTTTTTTTTAGGTAAAATGAGGTGTTTAAATGACAAGGACTTGATCAAGAACTCCTCAACACTTGTGATCTGGTGCACCAGTCAGAGGAGGGAATCGATAGAGCCTCCCTGTCTCCAGAAATGCTAATTTTCTGTCATGTTTGTATTTTTAGGAGAGGCTGCTTAACATCAGATTTAGTGAGGTTGCAGTTTTAGCCCTATTTTATTGCTGAAAGGGTAATGAGTAGTAGTGTTCCTAACAATGGTGTGCAATAGAGGCAAAACAATTAGAATCATCCTACTCTGCAGACTCTCGTGTTGCTTCCCACTGCCTTTTTTCTCCAGGAAAAAAAACCCAAAGCAACTGTTCTATTTAAGCAGAGGCTAAATCCTTTTTTGGCTGGACAAAACTGATATTTATTGAACTGTATAGCAGATAGTGATGGTTTATTATTTGCATTGCTTTGGATTGCACTACTTTTGTATGTACAATATACTTTTATATTTTGCAGTATTCTGCTAAGTAAAATCTAAGTGAAAATTTTTGCTCTAATTGAGAAGCAAGTGCTACAGAAAAAAAGAAATTTGAAATTTCAGTCTCACTACATTTGGTAGATTTGCGTGAATATATGGAAAAGGGTAGCAAGTCTATAGTTTATAATTGCACAAAATTAAATTTAATTATATAATGCACATTTCTTGAGATACCTTATTTTGAATGAAAAAAAAATCTTTCTGCCTTCTATTTCTCTTTCATACAGACTAAAGTAACTTTTTGCAGTACAAACAAATATTTCTAAATCACGTAGTTCAGGAGATGCATCCTGTAGGGAAAAACATCTGCCTGCATTTAGTAAGCCAAATGCACACATGCATACACCACAGTGTGCTGTTCTGTGTCTCCCTGCATACATCTAATGCATCTCCACACAGAATTACACGTTGTACATAGTACTAGTAAAAAATTTGTAGTAAGTTTTAGTGGACTAATTTTCTGTGTCATCAAAGACATATTGATGCTGGTAGTGCAGGATGTGTGTTTCAGTCCTTCCCTGCTTCCCCCTGACCTCTTTCAGATTGACACACTCCCCTTCAATTACTCCTCTTCCACCCAGATGTATCCCAAGTGAAACTTTCCAGCCTGTCAGCAGCAAATGCTCGATGCATGCCCTTGCACAACAGCCTACATCCATCCCTTTCCTCCCTTTGCTGCTAAGCCAGTGCACCCCAGCCACCTGCTTCAAACCCAGGTCCCAAAAAAAGCCTCCACTTTGATTTTAACCCCCCTTGCAGTGCAGAGATAATGAGTAATGCTGAGGAGACGTCAGTCTTCTGATTCCTCTTTTCTTTTGCTGGTGTCACTCATGCCACACAGATGCCCGTGTGGAGCTGCTCCTTGTTCGTGCGCTCCCTGTACTCAAGCAAGCAGTTCATGGCCTGAGCTTTGGGTAAATAACAACTGCTTTTCTCTGCAAAATTAACTTTCGCCAGCCAGCCTAAAGTGTAACCTTGTGTCATATTTTCTGCAGTAGGTTGACATCCTCAGGCATGAGGGATCAAGTGGTGCTACGGCAAGCAACCTTGTCTTTTCCTTAAAATAGCTGTTAGCATCGTTGTGTTTGACAGGGGAAAAGAATAAAAATTTTCTTAATATTTGTATAATTGTACTTTGCCTTCCACCTCCTGGACTGTTTTTTACTGCGCTGAACCATGCTGGGGTTTGAGGGTGGTCTCCCCAGGTGGTAGCACCATCTCCTAAAACAATATTTATTGATAAAATATCCATAGATGCAGCATCTGCTGTAAATGCAGTTGAATGTTGCTAACTTTTCGAGAATGCTAAATTACTGCTAAAATCTAATGACAAAATCTTCTAAATACATTTTTATTTGGCTCCATTATGATATTAAACCTAAATGTTTATATTGCATTTAGAGATTTTAATGAATCTTACACTATTAAAGTTTTATCGGCAATTTTACCCTAATGGTTATTTTAAGATATCTAAATATGTAAGTACTGTCATTCTGAACCTTGTGTTTCCAAGCATTTATCTCTTGAATTAATACGTATTTGCTGCCTTCAACTTAAACAGGAATCAATTTATAATGTGTGTTGTAGTTTTTTTGTAAAAACCTAATTATGTACATTTCTTTCTAAAATGCAGGGATGGGAATAAATGTGTATTAATGCTTTAGATGAAAAAACAGAATACAAACATCTTGTGATCTGCATATATTTATAAATAGTCAAACTTTTTATGCAAATGAAATTGTCAGGCTTCAAATTTTTTATTTTTTTTTTTACTCTATTAGGAGAGTGGCTTATTTGAAATTTCTTTTAGGTCTTTTTATAGTGTTCGGGACTTTTTCCATGCACCTAAAACTGGTGCCATCCTGTGTTTTCTTTTATATGTTTTGTCTTTGTTTCCTTATTTTATTCTGTATATTTCATGGAAGATGAGAATGCTAGTGAACATATGACGTATACCATCGTTCACAGTATGAACAGATAGCTTTCTGTCTTTGTCAAATGTTTATGCTGTAAAATGAAAAATTAAACAATCTCAGCATTGACTCCATTGTAATTTCAGTTCAAATAAAACACCTACTGAAGCTTTGTAAAATTTTTCCCATCAGAGAGAAATTATTGAGAGTGCAGGGAGACTAATTTTATATCCAAAGAGTAAAGCTTGAGGTAATTTGCTAGAAGATATAGAAGTTACCTTAGAAAATTGTTGATTCTTGACTGTAATAAAGTCCAAATAGTGTTAACCTTCAATTAACAAAAAAGGGGGGGAAGGTGTCAAAACACTCATTATAGGTTTAATGTAATTTATGATGGATTCAAAATCTTCTGTCTGTTCTGGCCACTCCGATCGAGCCCTTCAGGCCGTGCTGCCCGTATTGTGTATTCAGCAGTTCCTGTTCGACATCTTCACAGTGAGTGATTTTGCCGGGCTTTCTGACACCCGCTTTCATGCATGGCCTGCTACTTCACACTGAAATGTGGGGGGTTTTTTTGAGCTGCCTGCAATATTAAAGATGCCGCGGACATGTCAGGCTCAGTGCATGTGTGTGCGTGCACGTGTACGTGCGCATATACATGGGCAGAGAATAGTAAGTGAATACACTCGTGGACACACAAGCGCCGCTGTGCAGGAGTGCGGCATGCGGGGTCGCCTTCCACGTAACATCCCTGAGCGCGGTCACGAACCCGCGCGGAGACATATCCCGCGCCCACGCGCGCACAAGAGAGTGATGCTCCCTCTCCCGCGGGCAGTCCCCGCGATGCTGCGGGGGGGGGGGGGGGGGGGGGGGTCTCAGCAACCGGTGACACTAGAGGGCACTGCTTGCCGTAGGTTGCAGCTTCCTTCTGGGACAGCGAGCAGAACTCTGCTGAATTCCGTAATCTTACTTTAATTAACAGTTGAATTCTTATTAGAAAGCCTAGACTGTTTAATTCGTTGTTGTTTTGATTTTAGCCTTGTGTTAATATCATAGATGGAGTCATCACCACTCACAGACAAATGCAGAATCAATTGTCCTAAACAGTAACAATTTTATAAAAAAAAACACAAACGGCAAACCAACAAACCAACCAACCAAAAAAAACCCAAAACCAAAACCAAAACAAAACCAACAAAACCAAAACAAAAACAACAAAAAACAAACAAACAAACAAACACTAACCAAAAAAAACCCCACCAACTTGAAATATTATTCTTGGCAAAGCCAGAAGGCTGAGTTTGCCCGGTGATGGGCTTTAGATCTCTTGCCTGCTGTGCTTTGAGCCAGCAAGTGTGATGCACTACGTTAGAAATGTGTCAGGGAGAATCTTGACGAGTAAGGGTGATTTATTTCAGCAAAGGTCAAGAGAAAGATAAGCAGAGGACAAGAATAGGAAATTTAAAGAGTCCATCTTCTGTATGTGTAAAACATGTATCATTTACATTACCCTTGGAAAAATGTTTCTCAATTACAGAATACTAAATCACCTGAAGTGCTGCTCCAAGTTCAAATGTTTCTTACATTTATGGGTTCATTTATTTTGGATGGGAGTTACAAAAGAGGTGGAATAATCAGGTTAATCAGGCTAATAAAAACAACCATCATTTCACAAGCATCAGAAAATTAATACCAGTTTTAGACATGTTATCAAAATAAGGACAACTAAGGTCAGTGTGAAAAGACCAAGCACTGCTGTTAGCTTGCCCGTGTCCTCTGCAGTTGGCAGAGCACTGTGAGGAGTGCTGCGTGCTGAACAGGTTCGAAAATTTTCTTTTCTATGAAATTCCAGCACACAAGTTCAAGAAATTAAGTCCTGTGTTTTTAAGCTGTTCATTGCTTAAGCCATGATTTGCGATCAGGCCCTATATCAAATCTTTTTTTGTTATGTCTCCCTGATGTTTAGCCTGAGTATTTCTTTCTAGTTAAGTGTTGCTGACTTCCAGTGAGTGTTTAAATTTTCTTACACCAAGTATTCATAAATGTATGTAGTTAACAGCTGGATTGCCTGATCCCTGTAAATGACCTGTTAGTTGAGGTGATGGTTATTTGGTATAAATAAAGGTTTCTCCACCTATGAGTTCTAGATTTAAGACATTTGAAACATAATGATTGTCCTGCATAGGAAAAGTAATTTTTTAATAAACTTCCAAAATACTGCTTTAGCCAGAACTCGACGCCATTAAAAGGCAAGCCAGTATAACAATAGGTTGTGTTTTGTGCTGAGTGAATTGAAAGTATGGTGTTTTAGTCCAGAATAATTGCTTGCAAATGTTAATGTGATTTTGAGCCATTCCAGTCCTGAGCAATGTCTTTTTAAAAAGTGAGGTGAGTATACGTCTTTCTCAAAAATCCTTCTGGAAGTTATTGCACAACTCCAGAGGACAGTGTAGTGTGTTTATTTTAAATATGTAGGTTTCATAATTATTTCTGTATGATCATGTAGTGTCTTGAACAGTCTGGTTGCCTACCCAATGTTTAGTAATAGATCTGTCATTTAAGAGCAAGCATCACCTAGTTTTGCTTTATCAGTTCATAAACAAAAAGAAATAAAAAAGATGTTTAATCAATACAGAACAACTCTTTTTGCATTCACCATTTGGTAATTTGAAATCTTATTTTGTATGTACTAATGGTCTAAAAGCAGTGAGATGCCAGAACTGCTGTAATAGGATTTTGCCCCTCCTGGTAGGATGTTGCTTATGGCTATAAAAAGTTAATTTCAGATCCTGATACACTTGCATTAATTTTTGAGACGTTGGCTGAGTGTAGTACAGCAAAGAAAAACAGGAACACTGCACCGCTACAGTGTAGCTACTTGTTTATTACTTCCAACAAAAGGAAGATTGTTAATATGCAGACCACAATGACTAGGGGAAAAAAAAAGGTAGGAAACTGGCAGAAAAGGTCTCCCACATTTCTTCCTGAGTGTCTTGAGAAGAGAAATGGGGAGGAAAAGGAGAAACATTGTCTCCTAAAGGCGATTTAAATGGGTCTTGGCATACTTGGGAGATCCTGTTTGTGCATTAAAATATTTAATGATGAAATTATAGCACATATCAAACCTTCCTGCTTCCGAATGAGGAAACAATCTTTGTGATTGTATGATTTATGCAGGAAAAACAATTGGTTTAGATTCTTATATGCACCATACTTCAGTAATGTGTTTATATTCTTTAGAGTATTTGCTGACAAAAGGAGCATGTTGTCTCTTCGTTTGCCGGTGAGGGATCTGTTGACTCCACAGCTATGTGAAAACCTCTCATCAGCACCTACTTTAATCAGCAAGAACTTTACTATAAATCATTATCAAAAAAAGCATTGTGCTACAATTTTATACCAATACATTTATTTTGAAATTAATAGGGAAAAATAGTACAGAGCTTGTGCTTGAGATGGGCTAATAAGCGTGCCCATGAGACTTTCCTTTTCAAGCACTAAATGAAAGCTTTTGCATTGCTAACAGGCTACAAAAGTTGCTTAGGTAATAAGACTCTTTTTCTCTTATCAGTAAAAAGGAAAAGGGGAGGGATGGGATGGCTCAAGGGATTGGTAATCAGATTACAAAGTCTTTCACTTCTAGGTCACTGGTTCAAATCTGTCCCCTGTTTAGTAGTGACCAAAAGCTGTTCCCATCTGATCGCTTTTCAGTAGCCTTTGTGCAATTTGTGAATGATCTATATCCAATGCTTGGTGAAAATCACTCCTGGCCATTGCGTTGGGAGTCTCAACTGAAACCCTTTAAGTAGAAATAAATGACCTGTTCATGCATTGAAGGTTTGTTGGGTTTATTTTCCAGAAGATAATTTTAATAAGTTAGTGGAACAGTGCAACTGAATCTGCACTGTCACAGTTGCTCGGGGCTACAACAGCAAACTCTGCTTTCCAGCACTGACACCGTCACTTCCCATTAGCATTGCTTTGTAAAAAGTTTTTACCAGCTTACTTAACAATTGGACTGATATCTCTTAATTTAAGCCACATGGTATCGCTCCAATCTATTTTCATATTAGGCTAGATGTTAGATTAGATAAAATCATAATTGAAAAAATCCTGAGAAGTAAAAAAGCAATTACTAAATTCATCTTAGAAGAAATATCATACTTCTTAGTGAAGTTGATTTTGTCAGAATGTGAAAATATTTTTATTGATAATTTTAGTGCTACAGTAATGCTGTGGAAGCTGAGACTGCAACTTCAGTGGGCTCTCATGCTGTATGTAACTTAGACCACTACCGTTTGCTCAGATAAATGTTGGAATAGCTTTATAAATTAAAAACAAGAGAAGACAGAAAATCTCCCAGTACCTGCAAAAAAAAAGCCCTTGCAAGTGTACATTTTCCAGTGCTTTCTGTCATGGTTGCTTACTGTCTGATAGTTAAAGAAAGGGCTTGCAGACTTTGCTCTTGTCAGCATTTTGAAGTACTATGTTCCTTAAGGTAGGGGTATGCAGGAGGACAGTTGCTGTAAAAGGAATGTAATTTCTTGTTCATTAATATATGAAACTGAAATGATGACTCTCTGCTATATGCTCATTTCTGTGGAAATCTCTGTGACAATTTAGAGAATGTGTTTATGTCCATAGAGATGCATATAACCCATTTTAAAACTATGACTTTTTCCCTAAAACCAGCGGAAGTAAAACTGTATTTCTTCTGAGACAACAGGCATGCCACATATATGATGCAGTAGACTTTTGCAGTAAATTTATACAGAACTAGGTATTTCATCAAATCTAAATGATATTTCATCAATAGAAGCCTCATTGGATCAAATGAGTTCTATCATCCACCTCGTGTAAACTTTGCTGATAACACCTTAGTCTGGAAAAATAAAACACATGCACATGCTGAGCAGAGCTTGGTGGGTACCAGTAAGTGGGAGGAACATTTAGCACAGAGCCAGCACAGGTCTTTGCTCTCCCGAGAACACATCCTCCAGTGCTGGCAGTAATCTGCCTAACATGCTTATAGCTTCACCTTTGAAACCTAAGCTGGAAGAGTATGCTGTGATAAAACCTGTGTACTGCAAGATATATTCATATCCATGTTTTGCAAGAATGGCTCAGATGGGATTTACTGCCACTATTTTCACAATTGGTCTTCAACAACCAAGCTAGCTGGCCTGCAATGCAATATGATTCCCTCTGGAAACTGCAGCAAGTGCAGAAAAAGAAAATCCCAGACAATGTATTTATGATCCAAACCACAAAATTCTCACCTAGTGATGCATTGGTACCAGATGTTTCAGAAACCTGTGGGACATGGAGCAACTGCTGCAGTGTCCCACCAAAAAGCTCAAGCTGTCCCAGCTCGTGCAGGAACAATGTGTCTCCTTGTCCTAGCACCAGAGTGTTTTGTGGGCTGTTCATAATGTTTGGCTCAAGCTTACTTGCACCTACATCTCTGGTCCTGTTAGAAGGGGAGGGGAAGGAGTAGGATCTAAAGTTAGCAACACAAGAGGTGAGGTTGAAAGGGACTGCTAGCTTCACAGGGCTGTTTGGTCCAGGAGCACAGGTTTGTAAGCCAAAGCCATTCATTTCAGAAGTTGACACAAAGGTTATAGGGGGGAAAAATAATCTGAAAACATTGGCAGCACAGCTGTTGTTAAGCTCGAGAAAGCTTCCTTTCAAGTCTTTCATGAATCTTCACTCCCTTTCCACAGGGAAGGCTGGTTTTGTTCCAGTGCTTAGCTCAGGTCCTCTACTCAGAGGTGGCACCAGCATATGTTAGGAGTAGGCAGACCCAGAGTGGGTTCAGCAGAGTAAAGTTTGTCTATATTTCAGGGTTTTTTGTGAGTTCAATCACTAGTTTACAAAGAATTTGGTTAAACTGAGATAACCTCCCAGCGAGGCATTTTTCCTGATGTGATGATGCTTCTTGTGAAGTTTAAAAGGACTTTTGTATGGCTGTAAGTGCATGCATATAGATTGAACTATATTGTGTTTTGGTACTCTGTGTGTTTCTAAACTGTGTTAAGAATTGATGCACTCCATTGCTACAGCCCCTCCCAAAGCACATAGAAACCTTCAAGGTGCTGTGTCTGATGAATGGACTTATTTATTTAAATACTGGATATGCAGTTGGGGTGTCATCTTTATAAAAGGACAGACATGGATACTGAAGATCCCAGAGATGAGAGCTGTGAAATGTATTTGGTGTCATGGTCCAGTTATGTGATGACTTTCAACTGATGGTGTGATACAGCCAGACTGCTTGTGGAAGTGGGTTGCTCGTCAGACCCTGCTCTGCCCTGCATAAGCTATGGTGATTGTGGTGCTGGTAGTGAAATAAAGACATGGAAAGCTTGCCCTGGTTTGTTTCATCAGTGAAGAGAGCTGGAGGAAAAGGAGCAGAAATAAAGCTTGCAGTTGCTTTGTTTTTTAGTGTTGTTTATGAACCTTATGAGATCAGAGGGTCATGGGGAGTATCTTGCTAGCGATGCGTAATGGTTTGGAAATAAACACCAGGGGTGGCTCCAGCTGCCTTTTATCTAACTTAAGTGGCTATTATGTATATTCTATTTAACTTATTTTAAAATTAAGCAAAGGAGCATACAGGAATGCTTCTCTGTATGCTAGGTGCTTTAACTTCCAACTGTGTGTTCACAACCAAACAAAAGGAAAATGGTTCTCTCTCAAGGAGCTTATAATTTGTTAGATATATAACACAAAGCAGGCATGAAATGCTGTGGGAAAGAGGGACTGAGTTCCTCCCTTATCTCATGTTTTTAACATTTTAAATTTTCATTGATGAGGGCCAGAATTTGCAGATTTCACTCAGTGTGTTTTGCTTTCCATGATATCTCTGACTTCATTTTTTTTAAATGGGACTTCTTAAGTAGGAAATTGTAAGCCCTTAGTTTAAAAAGATGGGCAAATAGTTGAATCCACAACAGGCCTGTCTTCAAAGTACGCTGACCAGAAACTGTGAAGAGTGTGTGCAGAAAGTTTAGCAGACATTGCCTTTGCCTTAGTACAGTGGTGGCTGATTTTCATGGTCCTGTTACATCCTGACAAGCTCACTGAAGACCTCATGGTCACAAGACAACGCAGCTATTTCTTCAAGTCCTACCTGGTCGACCAGAGACATTTACCATAGCAGCACTGCCTGCTTCTTCTGCGGTGAGAAGGGAGGGTTGCCCAGTTCTCTCCATGCCATCCCAGCTTGCCCACTGGTATAGTCTGGTTTCAGAAGCCAGCCTGGTTTCAGTGTGGCCTGGCTCATAGCTACAGGAAAGTCTGGGTCTGGCAATCTGAGTGCAACCACCAGAGACAGAGTCTGATACAAAATTTTCAGGAGGACTTCTCTGTTTCCTAACAACCTTGAAAATAAACATGCAACACTCTGTAACATGCCAGTCTCTCTTTGAGGCTTTTGAGCACAAGAGCTTGGGTTATTTCACCAAGGAAGGACTCTGTGTGCTAAATGAGTACACTCCTACTTGGGAAGCTGGGAATATTTGGTGCTTTTGTGCAGCATCCATTGTCCTCACACTCAGGCACAACAGCAAATGACAGCATTCTTTATGCTAAGAAATGACACTCCTTGTTCTTTTGTTACCTGACATCACTTCACTGAGTGGTGTCATAAGTAGTGGAGGGTGATTTGTGGTGTTTGATGAGCAGGCTTGTGCTGAGGGCAATGCAGAGCAAGTAGCACACACCAGTCTCCTAGAGGATTACTCAGAAGTAAGTTATGTGAGCAAGCTGATGACCAGGTTGGTGCAAGATCACTAAACAGGCCAGAAAGAGGAGCACAGAAAGATGTCACGGCAGTGAGATGGCATCCCAGACCCCTGCCACATTTCCATGTCCAAGGATGCTGTGGTGGAAGTTGCGTGTTGCTGCAGATGGAGAGGACCTGTCCATGCCCAGGTCTCTGGAGGGTGGAGGGTCTGGGCTTCCTTTGCCAGTACAGCTGTGACTGATGGTTACTGGCACAGGACATGGACTAGACACTTAATTATGAATGTGTGCTGTTCTGTCCTGTGAATTGGGAGACCTTTTTCTGAATCATTTGTTTCATTCATTTTTTTGCTATTATATAAAACTGTGTTTTACATAGTTATACATCTTTTAGGCTAGTTCACAAAACCTTTTAGCAAATGAAGGATTTTCTCCTCCATGGAGGCTTCTTAGCCTTGCTGCTACTTCCCTATCTCATAGGTGGGTGGAAAACCTTGTTTCATATCTGATGGCATGTCCAATGTCTGATAAAGAGGGCTGATGAAAAAAATTATCCGGTATTTTTTCTTCTGCTTTACTGTTTTTTCAGACTTTGAAGATGTCAGTCATATTGGGGTTGAAACTAGATGTTCTCTAAGGTCCTTTCCAACCCAAACCATTGTGTGATTCTATGATATTGTCATCTGCTTTGTATAATTTGGACTTCTGCCACATATGCACATACTTTTTTGGTGAAGGAGCATGCAAGCAGCAGCAGCATTTTAACGGGAAAGAAGAGGGAATCTGCTGTGCCACTCTTTTGGCAACCTGCAATAACAAATCACAATTTGTCATTCCCTAACCACAAAGAAAGTTAACTCCATGAATTTGTGTGACCTCAGAAGCTTCAGTTTACATACCCTGTTGCTTCAGAGACCTTGTCTGTGGGGAAACTTTTCCTTTCTGAAGTCACTTGGAGATTGCAAGAGTTGAAGCTGAGGCTTCAAGGGACAGGAAGAATGAGTGTTGTCTTATTCTCTGCCTGAAGTGGAAATCCATCTGTCTGTGTTGAAATAACAAGGGTGTCAGACTTCATGTCCATCTGTGAGATGCTGGGCTTAAGATTCACCTTTTCTCATTTTCTGTTTGTTTTTTTAAAGTCTGGCCTCCTAATAAAAATTAATGCATAGGCTGATATGTTTGTATACATGTATGATAAAAGTGGAGCAACTTCCTAAATAAATGATGAGTCCACAGCCAACATCTAGAAATCTGTAGAGTATTTGCCCTCTTGATTTTAAACCAGTGCAGTACTCTCTGTTTCTCTTGATATAGAATGAAACAAGGAACCTGGCTATTTCCTTGAAAAAAGCACCAGCATGAGATTTGCAGAAAGCTGTAATAAAAGTTTTCCATGTACCATTCAAACAGAGTCAATGAAGAAGTAATGCCATTTTACCCTGTTGTATTTGATACTTACCATGTAAAAACAGTTATTTGCTTGATTGTTTCACATTCATTTCACTCATATGATTATTCACTTGTAGACTGAGTTCTGGATTTCTGGATTTACACATTTATTGAAACATGAGAAAATTACTTCCATAACTTACTCCAGGCCATGTTTTTCATTAGATATGAACCATTACCTTCATAATGATAAAATATCAAAACAAAACACCAGCCCCTTGTATCATTTAATTTCCAAGCCTTGTCTGGTATTAGTTGTGTTACACACTGATTTTCAGTAGCAGTTTATTTCAACTAATTTGTCATCTCAAATATTTAGGGTCAATGTATTTTATTTAACTTTATTTGAGTAAGAAAAATTCCAAGAACCTACTTATTCTGGTTCAAAGCATTTAGAGGTTTTCACCCCACATGATGCAAAACAGAAACCCAACAAGACAGTCTGAGAGTAAACAACTGGTTTTATTAATCCATTTTATATGCATATGGTGTTTTTAGATACAGTAAAGCTGGTCCGCTGTAATTTAGATGATGTTCAGCTCAGGCAAGTACCTTAGGAAGAAGAACCTGGTGTGCAAAGGGTTTATTTCTGTCCAGCCCTGCTTCCTATTCCATCTGAAATCACTCAAAGAAACAACTGCAGAGAGGCTGACCAGGCTTGAAGCCCTGGGGTTGAAAACAGTGGCGGTTTAGAGCCAGACTGGGGAGCAGATGAGTGTCTTTGCCCTAGAGCAGTTGCATCCCTCAGATGGGTGGACCAGATGGCTGAAGTTGGTATCAGCATCAACAACCCAGCTTCTATCTGCTGCCACCCTTCAGCAAAACCCGTACAAGCTGCAAGCTACTGCGATGAGTCTGACAGACAGCAACTGGAGGAGTCATCATAATTCAGTCATCTGTCTGCACCCTGAGACCCTGCTCCTCTCTAGTCTGGAGATTCCTACAACTCCTGCCAATAGCAAGAAAACTGGTGGGGTTTGAAAACTTACCAATATTTCTCAGTGGTAGGTCTCAGGCAGCGTTCAGCACCTCGCTTAGGTGTGACAGGGTGCCTCTGATTAAATGTCAGTTGGGCATCACTGCTGGGAGTCAACTGTGCATCCAGTGCTCTTAAATGCTGTTAACTAATGGCTTCACAACCAGGCTGAAAGTCTGGCATCTGACCTACATTTAAACAAGGAAATGTGTTCAAAATGATGGCTTGTGGTTTCTCCATATACAGAACTGACTAGGGCTGTGAAAGTCCTTGTGAAAGCTGAGCTCAGGAGACCAAGTCTAGGGCAAGGGGCTGGGCACTCCCAATTTCAAGCAGAGATGTGTTCATGTCATTTAGAGAGGTAATGCAGCCTCCTATGAGAAAACCTCCTGCATGTCTGTTAAAACGATGCTGCTTACACTGATGCGTTGTAAATCCAGAGCAACAAAGGTCCTCTGCTGTGCCAGAGTTTTAGGCATGATCACACACTTGCATCATCTTGCACTACCCAAATCCAAATTAACTCTGAGTACAAAATGAAATAGTTTAGTGAACTACATGGATTGTTCGAGCATGATTTTCCTGTAGTGTACGTATCCAAGCTACTTTTAAACAACCCAGCTTGAGCATCAGATGCTCCTCAGCATTAGCTGTGCCAAATACTGCACATCCTGTTTGGGGGAGAGGGATGGGTGGGCCTGTGGGATCCCCAGACTGGTGAGAGGGTGGGCAGGGCAGTCCCATTTGGAGGGCCGCGGGTGGGCGGTGTGAGGAGGGGCCTGTGGTGACACGGTGTGGGGGAGGGTAAGGTTAGGGTGGGTAGTGGGTTTTTCTGGGGGTTGGAGGGGTTTAGGCTGGGCTGGGGCTGTGGGAAGTGCCCGAGCCCCAGGTGGGTGTGAGGACCCCTTGTCTGTGTGCCTGCCCCACTTGGGGGTGTGTCAGGATTGCTCCCTCTTCCAGCATTGTTGCAGTGAAGGTGGGATGTGCTGGGCTTGGCTCGCTTGCAGCTTCTGTCCAGGAACAGTTTGTTTTGGAATTATAGCATTTGGAAGGGTGTTTAGGGCAAGGGAACATCTTTGGGTTTGAGTGTAGGAGGCGGGGGGGTGGAAGGTAGGGAGAGAAAGGCTCATCCAAATCATTTTAGTGGGGAAGAAGCTTGTGTGCCCTTATGCAAACTGTTCTGGCGGTGGTATATGCCTCCAGTAGGGTCTCCCATGCCAGACAGGTCAAAACTGAACGGTCAGATAAAATGTGTCCATGAGCAGGATGGGCTCACTAGCCTACCAGCAGTCATCCTAGGAGAAGGACAACTCTAACTCCAAACCCGGGCAGACGGAGCTTGCTTAGCCCTATAAGGCCATCCATCCAAGAGAAGGATACTCTAATTAAACCTGCGTCCGGAGGACTTCACTTTCACTTTCCAAGCTTGCCAGGCCCTGGCAGATGAACCTTAGGACTAAAGGGTGGGACCAGTTCTGCGCATACTGTGCCTCACCTAAAAAAAATCCATTGTGCAGGCTCGAAGGATATGTCCACATTTGTAAAGCCTTGTAGCGATAGATGAGGGACAAAATGGCAGGTGATAAGATGCACTGGAAGCTGCAGACCCAACCCTGCATGCAGGAGATTCGGGACATTGGTCGCCTGAGACTGCCCCTGGAGATGACAGTCTTGTTCAGCAACATCCTGAATGACCAAGCAGCCTTTTTCAAGGAAAGCACTGCTTGCTCCACTTGGAGAGGGGCCTAGAAAAGGTGGCCTAAACAAAGCTCATCTCCACCCTTCACCCCGTTGGTTAACCGTGGCCAACAGGCATCTTCTGATGCGGTCGAATAAAGATAAAGAGTCAAAGGCATACACTTGCCTTCAAAGGTGTATCCAAATTGACTCTCGCACGCTGGAACATCAGAACCATGCTTGATGCTGTGGATAGTGGACACCCTGAGCATCATTCTGCTCTAATTGCTCACGAATTGTCACGACTTAACATCGACATTGCTGCTCTCAGTGAAGTTTGTCTCCATGAGGAAGGCAGCCTTAGAGAACATGGTGCCAGTTATACACTCAGATAAACCCAGAACTGAAAGTCATCTTTCAGGAGTTGGCTTCATGATTAAAAACTCTATTGTCTCTAAACTTGAAAATTTGCTGACAGGTCATTCCGATTGTATTATCTCCTTACGCCTCCCACTACACAACAAGCAACATGTTGTCCTCTTTAGTATATATGCCCCAACTCTCCAAGCTGACCCTGCTGAAAAAGATAAATTTTGCACTGACCTGCACTGCCTTACCCAAAAGGTCCCTGCAGATGAAAAGATCATAATCCTTGGTGATTTCAATGCCAGAGTAGGAAAGAACTCTGAAACCTGGAAAGAAGTATTAGGCAACCATGGTGTTGGAAACTGCAATGATAATGGATGCCTTCTGCTAGAGTTTTGTGCAGAGCAGCAGCTCACCATCACCAACGCTATCTTTCAGCAGAAAGATAGTTTGAAGACAACCTGGATGCATCCTCCATCCAAGCATTGGCACCTCATTGGCTATGTCTTGGTGCGACAGAGAGATGTTTGTGATGTCCATCATACCCGCGTGATGCCTAGTGCAGAATGTCAAACAGATCATCACCTTGTGCATTGTAAACTTAACTTCTACTTTAAGTTCAAACCTAAAAGGGATGGTATTCCAAGGAGGAGACTCCAAGTTAACAATCTCCAATCAGCCACAGTGAGAGACAGCTTCCAGGTAAATCTTAAAACTAGACTGGAAGATCATTCCATAGATCCCTCTCCCGAAGTGCTTTGGCAACATATTAAAAATAGCATCCAGCAGTCCTCTGAAGAATCCTTAGGGTTCTCCTTCAAGAAAAACAAGAACTGGTTTGATGAAAACAATCAAGAGATTCAGGAATTGTTGGTAAAGAAGAGAATTGCTCACCAAGCACACCTTGCTCAGCCATCTTATTATAAAAAAGCAGCCTTTTGTCTTGCATGCAGCAAGCTCCAACAGAAACTTCGAGACATCCAGAACAAGTGGTGGATCAATCTAGCAGAAAAGATCCAATTATGGGCAGATTCGGGTGGTTACAGAGGATTCTATGAGGCTTTGAAAGCAGTGTATGGACCTATACACCAGGTTCAAAGCCCTCTACTCAGTGCAGATGGCCAAATGCTTCTCACAGATAAAATTTCCATTCTGAATTGATGGTCTGAACACTTTCAGACTCTTTTCAGTACCAACTGTGCAGTTCAAGACTCAGCAATTCAGTCTATCACACAACAATCGGTGAAAAATGAATTGGGTATTGTCCCTACTTTAGGAGAAACTCTTAAGGCCATACAGCAGGTGAAAACTGGCAAGGCAGCTGGGATTGATGGAATTCCACCTGAAGTCTGAAAACATGGGGGCCAAGCACTCCATACTAAATTTCACGAGTTTGTGGTGCATTATTGGGAACTAGGTGAACTACCATCAGACCTTCGTGATGCAGTCATCATCACCTTGTATAAGAAGAAAGAAATTAAATCAGACTGCTCAAATTACCATGGTATTACTCTGCTCTCCATTGCTGGCAAAATCCTGGCAAGGATACTCTTGAACAGACTAATACCCACTATAGCAGAAGAAATTCTGCCTGAAAGTCAGTGTGGTGAGGAGAAAAGACAACACAGAAAGAACCGTGTCTTGCCAATACTGCCTAAGGAGACTTTCCGCTGCGCGTTTTGCAACCGGACTTGTCTGTCTCACACTGGCCTTTTTAGCCATCAGTGTGTTTGCAGCAAGCGTGGGTAGAGTCCTTCTCAAATCTTCGTTCACGAAGCCTAGCCATGATGATGATGATGACATACCCAAGCTACCTTTAAACAACCCAGCTTGAGCACCAGGTCCTCCTCAGCATTAGCTGTGCCGAATATCGCACATGCTAATTTTGGATGCTTCTTGGCAGCTTAAGTAGACCCTTGTGGAGCTCCACATTCCTAAGACCAGACTGGTTTTTATTCCATATATTAGAGGCAAACCAACAGCTGCCTGCTCCTATCAGCAACATAGGAACATTAACACTTACACTGATTAGGCTTCATGTTCTTTTCCTGGATGAGATACGTAGAAGCTGTTGACCCTTCAAAACTTGATTTTCATGTCAGTGAGATTTCCCCAGTTCAGATCTCCAATTCTGGGACAGCAGACTCCTGCTGTCAGGAGGTAGTCTCAACTGGCTGACTCCAGGTAGACTCATCTGCTCCAAACTTCCTTTTCTGACCATCAGTGCAGTTCTCCAGCAGTGCAAAGGCTAATATATCAACAGCCTTCACTGCTGAAATATCTTGAGATGCAGCAAAAATGGGATTAGTTTTTGTTTAGCTGAGCTTTTGATGGGAAGAGCTTCACCAAACTCTCTTGTCTAATTTTGGTCTGCAAGGAAATTATCTGTGGAGTGCCAACATTTTGCATTCCAGATGGTGCAGGGTGCCTCTGCCACCAGATTGGTTTGATTTGCTCTGTTGTGGGCAAGATGTAGCAGACCCATTCAAAGATTTCTACTGCTGTGGTACCATACCAGTTTAGGTTACATGATGGGCTTTCTGTTGAACAGTTACGCTTCGTTTTTGCTGGAGAAATTGCGCAGAGGTTTGTGAGGTGAGCCAAAATTCCTACCTGTAGCCCTCTCACACACTTAAATCACCCATGTTTGGGAGCTTGGTGTTCTCCACGATATTACAGGTCCTCAAAGGCTTTTCTCTAGTAAGTTCCCTGTCGTGACACACTGGGGTCAAGAGAAGTGGAGGAATTGCATTATTATTTAATTAATAAATAATAATAATTAATAGATAATTATTTAAGGAAGCTGAGCCCTGAGGCTTTTGTATGAGAGAGGCATGCATGTTATTTACACTGTTCACAAATATTACCAGCAGAATTTTGCGTACAGGGTTTTTTCAGTTGTCAGGGTTTTTTTATGACACCTACACTTTTTCTAATCTTGAGTTATTTTAGATTTAAATATTTTTCTAGTCATGATTAATTTTAAAAACATACAGCCCCAATGTAAAGTGTGCATGGAAATTTTCAGTAGAAGTTCTGCAGCAGAAATTGTTTTACAGTGTGAACTTTGATGAGTCCTAGACTCCAGATGCTCTAAAGCAATCTGTTCTAGTATGTTCATGTGTTATTATTACTGTTGGAGTGTGGTTTAATGATGTAGAAAAGTATCAGAGTTGTAGAGGTAACATCCAATAGATCTTTGAACAAAATATCGGAAAGTACTTGTCTGTGGTTGTTCTTTGGTTGTATCTGTGCAGATGTCTTCTTTCACTGTTTAAAAACTACTGTTTATCAGAGGCTTTGTCTACTGCAAGCATGGATTTTATCATGTTTGTGAATTCATTTAGGAAAATTTATTGTTCTTGCTAATTGAAAATAAGAACTAGTGGAACTTTGTATTATTTATTATTTTGGCTTTGTGTTGTTCAAGTGTAGTTGCTCAGAAATTCTAATCCCTAATTATAATATTTTATGAGGGCTTGACGATCTAATTCCCTTTTAAAAACATGACATTATTTCAGAAATTCATGGATTCTGTTCAGGAAGCAGTGAAAGGTCTTGGGAATCCCAGACCAACGAACTTGAACTACAGACATACTTCCTGGTGAAGAATTTTTCCTAGCTGAGGAGAGGCTCAACTGTTGCCACTCAGACAGACTAGTTACTTGATATGTATGAGACTGAGTGAAAAGAGGGCTGAAGAGCATGTTGGAAGACCACAGGCACATAGCAAGCTCCAAGGAGAGCATGTGAAGTTACCAAGAAAGAATCTGCAAGTCTTTTTGAAAGTGCTAAGTAAAAATTGCCCTCTTGCACACCATTCCTGTCATGTGATTTCTTCTCTCTTCCCATCTATCATTGCTTTTACAATATTGCAATGTCCAGCTGATGCTGTTTTGATCCACCAGATTTCTACCTCAAACTCACTCCACTTTTGGAAATTGCAGAGAATATTTGGAATGGGGCTTCCAGTTGTTTCCTGTGAAAGGAATTCAGTTTGCAGATGCCAAAACATCTTAAAGTCTCAGACCACTATGATGGAACTAGAGACGGTGGAGGACTTGCATCAAAATTATATTGCTGGAAGCCAAATGCTTGCTGTCAACATAGTTGCTAAAGCTCAGTGCATACCATGTAAACAACATGCCATGACTGAAATTGCAATGGAAGACAGAGTAAGTAGCTGAAAGTTTTTTCAAAAGTTCAAGGGAATTAATATTTGGGCACATTTTTTGTTCACTTTTCAATCCATTTTTCCTCATTCCTAATTCTAAGCAACTCAGAAGAGTAAGTATTTCCCAAATATGAAGTAATGGTTGTTGATTTGATTGTCTGAGCCTGTAAAAATAAAATAATATTTTAACTTCCTTTTGCCTTTACCAGAGTTTTGAATTTTTAGTTTTTTAAAATACCTGTTAGAACAGATATAAAGGATATGGAATCAATGCTGCAAGGATTTACTCTGACAGGCCATATACCTAAAGTCTAACTGGGATATTCATAGATTTTTGTATTTGCAGGATCAGGCTTCTGAGTCTGCTTTTAGCACACTGATGCTTTCATTTGACAAGGGTGTTACGCTATGAAATACATACCAAAGGTATATTTTATCATCTGTGCCAGCTATATATACATGCTAAATATACTGTGTATATATTATATGTATAAGCCTATGTTTCATATACATACACTACAGATAAGAAAAGTATCATCCTTTTGTCATTATAAAGTTATGATAACTGTAATATAAACTTACAGAGGACTGCTCTCTGACTTTACAGACAGATTAGCAGTAGAATACTTAGTAAATTGACCAATAAATGAGTAATTATTATGGAATAATTTAAGGAGTGCATTTTTAGGGAATTTCAAGTTCTTGCATATATAAATGTTAGAGCAGAATACTTCTGCAACTAGATAATTGACATTTTCCCTTCCAAATTGAAGGAGCAAATTTTCAACCACTGGCATAGATAAGACTTTCAAAAGAATGCTTGAGTGCTTTCTTGTTTCAATGAAAGCACTCTTGTGCTTTCTTGTCTACAACTTGTCCTTCTAAGGGAATGAAATACATAGTGTTGATATATGTTTAATAAGTTACAAAATCAAACTTAAATATCATTGCAAAGAAGGAACTCAAGAGCAAAGGTAAAATGGAAATGCCTAAAGAGAGAAAATGGTTGGGAAATTCTAAAGGACCCAGAGTGGTGTGTTGAGTGATACATGAGAACCAGTTTACGTAACAGAGAAGTGCCAGCTTACCTACTTCTGGCAGTAATGGAATTATTGGAAGAAGGAGTGTAATGACAGAGTGAGTGAAGCTGTAAACCATCCAATGAAGGGGTTCAAAGAGAAATGTCTTCTTGCAAAATCTATTCTTGCAAAATCTAAGAGTAATTTAAGATTTGAAAATAACTAAATAATTAATTAAATAATTAATTAATTAGATAATTCTTAGGTTGTAAAAAATTCTCATCTATGAAATTCACTGATGTACAAAGAGTATAAGGCATAAAATGAACTTTAGACAAAATCTGTAGGCCTTTGTTTCAGAAAAAAACCCCACCTTATTCTGAATAAAAATACCTAATTTTTGTTACTTTTAGAACCCTGTGGTCTATTAAATGTCTTCAGTTTTATTATGTCTACCTCAAAAGACTGTACAGGCTGAGTGGAGTAGATTAGTCTTGTAAATCTTGCATCCCATATCATCCTTCCCTTGGAATTTGGAACAACTCTGTTGTTATGTCAAATTTGAATGGCAGCTGGCTGCTATGTTGTTTTTTAATGTGAATGTATTTTACTCTAACAAATTTATTCCGCTGACTTAATTTTTAAAATTTATATTAATTCAAAACTGGTTTTAGAAAAGATAAGTGTGTTTTAACTGTGAGGTATCCATTCATTGAATCTATGGCATTTGCTGAGTATTGAAGCATCTATGGCCAAAAGCACATAGGCTTCTTGTATCCTCTTGCTAGATAAATTATCATCCCTGATAAGAGGGTCTGCTTCTTGAGCTTAACCTGGATCTGTTCTCCTTGATTATTATTATCAGTGAATGTCCTGTTGTAGCAGGGAGCTTGAGCTGTTCTGATAGAAGCTAAAGTGTCCTGGGTTTGACATGCTCTGTTGTGACATTTCTGTGTCACTTAAAGATGGAAACGTTAGACTAGTTGTTTAAGTGAAGGTTTTAGCCTTGATCCTTTCCCTACTTGAGGTATTGTTTTTGTCTCTTTCTTTCTAAGTTGATTCATAAGGCCATGGATGCCTACCAAAACTTATTTCTTCTGGGTTGGATGTAAGGAAGTCTGTAACTAAAGCTCAGTTAATCCCTTCGATCCCTCTTTGCTGCTGCATCCGTGAGACCTTATCCTGACCTTAGCACTGTGGCTGAGTTATCAAAAAACATCGCATTGTCAGCCTCAGTCAAGAGACTGCTGATCTTTATGAAGAGAATACCATTCTGCAGGCATCCATAAAGCTCAATGGCAAGCACCAGGAGCATGTTGGGTATTGCATATTATTTCCTAAATATCATATATGATCTGAAAAGCAAAGACCGCGTGTACCATGTGAAGAAAGAGTAGGAAGAGATGCTGATCAGTGGCTGGCAGTTCTTCCATGTGCTTAGGGAAACTGAAAATAGCAAACCTGAGCTAAGTCTAGAAAGGAAAAAGGGAACTGTACATTTGTTTTTTCTTGAGATTTGAAGAAAAAGGTGAATTTCTTAGATGAACTGGGTGACTAGTTTTTGAAACAGAAATGCAGGACACAATAGCTTGAGAAAAAACTGCTTTCCCAAAGCAGAGCATATTTCTTCCCTTTGATGGTCATTAGAAGTGCTTCCGAATACCAGCCCTTCATGGAAGAAGTCATACTAGAATACTATGAGCTGGTGATGATTTTAAGCTTCTCCTGTATGTAATAATTCCAAGTAATTGGTAGGTATGTGGGCTTCAAGAACAGTGAAATTTTTGCACCTTTGCTGTTTAAATCAGTGTTTTGTACAAGACAGTGTAGCCAAATGAGTGCTGGAATACACAGCACTGGAACAGGAGTATTAGTACGTACAGTGTGTTTCAAAAACTTATTTGATGTACAGCAGGGTTTAAAGCAAGTTGGGTGTGTATTGCTGACAAGTCTTCTTTTTAGATACGGTCTCTTTCAAAGAACTTATTTTCTGGTAAGAATTTGGAGTCACTCTTATGGCAAGGACATGGAACAGAGGGTTTGGAGGTACAGCCTGTATGCTGATAAGCAGTTACTAGAGCGTGAACAAAGAATGCCTGGTTTTAGAAATGTTGTATGTGTTGCATTTATACAAAAAGAAGCTTAAAAAAAATTAACTTTAATACATACGCAGTATAAAGACACTTGTTGCAAAATGCTGGTGTTATAAGTATAATTTATTATGCTTTCTTTGATCCAGTGTTACAAATTAGGGTCACTCATGTCAGGAGATTAAAACCTTTTTGTCTCTCTTTGATATCAAACTATTCTTTTCCAGTCCCTTTTATCTTGCAGAGCAGTGCTGAATTCCACAGCATCTCACTAGTTCACTCGTGTTATTTGCAGCAATCATTAACTGATTTTAGAACTGATATTATTTAGTCATAATGTCATTTACAACAACACAGGCTCTTTAATATCCTAAAAATACTGAGAGGCTTTGGAGTTAGCTAGGTAAGCATATGTATAAGAGAGACCACAAAGAATTTTGGGACCATGGTGTGAGTGCAAGATAGCCAAATTGGATAGAAAAAGAAAAAAAAACCAAGTCAAAGTAAGATTCTACATCAGAAAAACTACAGCAATCTACTGAAAATTAGTAGATGATAGTCATGAGTAGCTTACAGTGAACCGCAGGTATCAGCTTCCCTGAAGCACTGAAATAGGAACTTGGAGAAGCTTGTAAAAGGTGTCCTCAGGGAATCTTCCATTTTTTCACTATGATGCCTTTAATCCTAGAATTGTCAAGCCACATGGAAAATAATAGGACTGAATAGTTCAGTCAGTTAAAAGTTAGTATTATTTCTTTTATCAAAAATATTAGGTGTTTCTGGAGCTGTTAGTTAGGATTTGTATAAACTTTAAAACAAGTGATGTCAAGTACTGATTCTGTATTGCTCTTTCTTTTTTTAATTTAAGATCATTATCTCTGACTAAGCAGACTCTATTCAATAGAAAGGATGAATTTTAATCCATTATTTTTTAACAGATGATTCAACGAGAGGCAGAAGTAAAAAATAAGGTGACTGCTGTGGCATTGACAGACTCTGTTCACAATGTGTGGCATCAAGAAGTTGGAAAAACTATTCGAGAGTGGATGCGAGAGGTAAGGCCTATTTTTTTTGAAGAGTTAGAGTATATACATCTGTATATAGCTCACTAAACGTCTGTTTCTGTTGACCTTTTCTGGTTTTTTGGGTGTGAAATACAGCACATAACAGGACTGAGGAAATCATGTATCCATACCAGCCCCTAAAATAACCAAGATTAAAGCCATTTCTGAATTTCAAAATTATAAGAGCTAAGTCCAGTGTTTCTTCCTGCTGCATGACAATATAGAGACATACTAAGGAGGTCTTTGCAGTGCCTGATATCTGGAGCAAAGTCCTGGGTGCACTCTGCAAAGCCCCTTTAAGCTCTTCGTGACTCAGTTTGATGATTTGCACAGCTGGCAAAGTATCCTTTCTCTCAGCAGTTTTATGATATGTAATTACTTCTATAGTGCTCCGAAGATTTCATACTGAAGTATGGGGTACTGACATTTTAAAAATCATATTTTTTAAAGCAAGAGCAGCTAAACTACTCTTTATGAGTTTTGTCCTCACCAGGTCAGGCTCATCTCTATGTTTTTCTACATTCCCATGGCAGAACACTAAAATAATAGGTGCACAGAGCAAATTTAAACTAGTTGCATCCTGAACTTTCTGTTAGACTTGACTTTTTCTCATGGATTTAGTGAAACTTTGTGTATAGAGTGCCTATTCCTGACTTAACCTTAAAGTTTTATAGGCCATGACTGATGGGAATAGAGAATCACCTGGGATGCAGCCTGACAGTTCTGACTTAAATGTTAAAAATATAAAGAATGGTAATCCCTACAGGCTTTGTCAGAGAAATCCCCATTTTCTTTATGGGAAATCAAAACCTTAAAATATGTGTTATGTAGTAAAACTGAAATTTTAAATCCTGTAATTTGAATCTGACATCTCCATTTTTCTTTAAGCATTTAGTCTGAATAAGACAAGTGCATTACCTTTAATTTCATTTGCAGAAAGTAGATGTTAAAGAATACGTTAAATGATTAATGGCCTAAAAAGTGGATAGAGTGTCATAACTTACATTAGCATTAAAAATCTCCTATAAGAAAGAAGAATTTTACATATGTGAAATGTGGCTGAGTGGTATTAAGACTAGCGTATCACCTGGATATCTCTTACTTTAATCAGGTTTAAGGCTACTGGTAAAATGAATAATAATTAAAATATACACCTAATCGCTGCCTGTCTGTAGGGCTAATTGCTGTCATTGAAAGAATGAATTGTTAAAAAAGTAATTCTTCATTGGAGCTATCTCTCCTGTATCATTGCGGGCCTATTTTTAGTACCTATAGAAGTCATGATTTTTGAATTTATTAGGAGCTGTGATGAATGATAAAACAAATCATCCATTTACATATCTTGACACTGCTTTCGAGAATACTTATTTCTTACAGGCAAGTGTCACATTGTATATAAAAGCTAGTTAATTGTGTGCTAATCTTCTGTATTATCTCCAGCTCTCTGATGTAGTGTTCTATCAGTAGTTAATATTAATTTTACTTATTTCAAATGATTGTAATACTTTATAAAAATTCTACTTCTTTTATATCTACCATCTTACATTTGCAATTTCACATTCAGCTGTTAATTAAAATTATACATGCAAATTGTAAAAATGTATAATGCTTTCCTACTTTAAACCTGAAAACCTCTGTGAAATACTTCCATTTTAACCATTTTTTTACTTAAAAAGTTATATTACTGAATAGTGTGTTTGTTGTTTTTTTTTTTTTTTTTTTTTTGGTTGAGTTCAATAGTTTCATTGATCTACTGTTTCTTACAAAAATCTGCCATGCTTTGTGAACTTCACTTTCTAATCTCATACAGCAACCCTCCCTTTATGTTGTTCCTGCTCTCCCTGGTCCCAGAACAGTAGGGTTGCCTTGACAAATCTATTCAAAAGCCATTCCTTGCCCTTTATTGGTGGGGACTGAAGCCTTTGAAATTCTCTTCTCGCTGCAACACAGCTGACATCTTCTTCCAGACAGAATGAATTAAGGAAATACAATAAGACACTTGATCTACCAGTCAAGGATCTTTCCACAGTGAGGACGGACTCCATGGTGCACAACTAGGGCAGCAAGCATCTAGAAATACACAATACATGCTTGTTTACCAGAATAGAAGTTGTCCATTTTTACTATCATGATTGATGGTATGATTTTTTAGAAATCTGTCTGAAAATTTATTGGGTCTTTCCAAAAAGTTGTGCAGGTTTTTTCCTTTCTCTCTTAGTGAAGTTAATCAGGTTTTCATAAAGGGAAAATTCAGATTTGAAACAGGGGAAGCCACGTAGGTCTTGTTGTTCAGCTGCTAATCTTATTAAAAATGCAATTGCTTTAAAATTAAATCTTCAGTTCTGTAGATTTGATGTAGTTTCAGAATATTTTATTAAAAGCATATTATTTAATAATTTAGTTCATAGACTACTCTGAATAGATATCATTTAGAGGAAAGCATTTACAAAATTCATGGCAAATTCATCCTACTCAGAGGTTCAGGAATGAAAGGTAAATGTAAATGCTTCCTGAATATAAGTCCCCAAAGACTGGTATTTGCCTTTTTAAATGCTCATGCACAATTCATCTCAGTTATATTTCCAATTATTTGAATATTAATCTACTATCTTGAAGGCTTCTGTTCAGTTATAATATGTTGTTTCCTGATTATACAAACATTCTTTCCATGGTGTACTCCATCAAAACACCCAGAAAAATTTCTGATTCCTTAATATTGGCAAGCGAGCAGGCTCAGTGTTTATATCAACACCTATTTAAAAGCAGCAGAAAGGAAAAGCTTAAAGTGTGTGGTGGGTGATTCAGGCACTAGTTGGTCCAAGCACCTCCTCAAGTCTATTAGCACTCAAAGCAGCACTTAGAGACATCCTATTTAAGCGCATTACAAATCTCCTGAATTATGGTCTTACTCTTTCCTTATTTGGTATGAAACTATAGTAGTTCATTGATAGTAAGTGTGAATAAACTGGTGTAGTGTACTTTCCAGTCCTGCTTGGACTGCTGTGTAAATTAGAGTATTTTGATGTGATCATTGTCCTTACTTACAACGTCTGTATTTATTTTTATTCTGAGTTTTTGGCTTACCCCAAAATTGCTGCCTACTCTTACAGAACTGCTGTAACTGGGTGTCCAGCTCCGAGCCCCTGGACACTTCAGTGGAGTCCATGCTGCCAGATTGCCCCCGTGTCTCTGCAGGTATGTCCATTTGTTTTTGGTAAGCCAGTTTATGTGTTTATGCTCAGGAGCAACTTTTTTATTTAAAAATGCATTTGGTTATGACTGCATTTTAACCCTTCTACACCAAGACATGGTTGAAAGCATATGACTGCTGCTATTTTATGCAGCTCACTGTTAATTTTTTTTTTTTGCTTTGTGTGGGATTTAACTTCTCTTGTCTATTTGTTGCTTGAATTTTTTTAATCTTCCTTTTCGTTTGTCTTAAGTAGTTGGTGACATTATATGTGGCGCCTAAGAAAAATAATAGCAGTGCCAAAAACTGGGAAATTTATCCTTGTAAAAATATCTAACTCTAAGTAGACAACAAGGTTTTAAAGAAGTATATTAATGAAAATTACAACTAAGCTAAACAAGACGCTTTCCTGTATGCTGATCAGCATAAGTCTAGTTTACATAGCGAATTATTTACAGCATCCAAGAATGTTGATGTGAGTTTCCATTGTTTTGGAAATACTCAGCTATGCTTTTTCAGTAATGAATCAAAAATCATAAGAAGCACATGAAATAATTCAGAGACTTAAGTTAAAGTGTAATAATTCCAGAAAGTAGACACAGTTGTCAATGTAAAAGGAAAGTCTCCAATCTCTGTAGGAAAGTAATCTAAAATACATAAAGCTGTTACTGAACTTTCATGTTTGATTATCAGATTTTCTAAAAACCATAGGTAGCATATTTCTGTAGAATATAAAATCAGGTTCAAAGGAAGACACAGTCTATACAATATTAATTTAAAAGCTGGAACAATATATTTGACCTTGCTCTGTGGGATGCAGTTGTTCATTTGACAAGTTAGAGTTTCATATCTGTCTGCATTTGCGGAGTTGTTAATGAGCTCTAACCTTGCAGATAAAACTTAGTTTACTGCAGGATATTTTTAAGGCTTGGAAAATTTAGTGGTATTTTGTTGGAGAGCTCACAACAACCAGATATTTTAATCATATTTCTGCTATGGGTTGGAATCTACGTGCAGATCATCAGCTCTGTACAGATGCATGCAATCTGACACCGCTCTGTTGTAGTGCCTTGGAAAGTGATACATTACTTACATTTTCATAGATTCAACATTAATTTACCAACTTTTTTCGCTTTTAGGGGAGATTACTCTAGTTTGAAGGAAAAATACTGCTCAGTAGTGGAATTTTTTAAAACTGGATTAACTTCCAAACTCTGACATCTGTTTTGCTGTTGTGAAAGACTGTATGCTATAGAGGTTATTTTAGTCAGGTAAATAGGGGATTGGACAGCAACCAGTCAGTATTTGCTGTACGCTGGCTTGCACTGAAAATCCTCCATCTGAGCATCTCTTCTCTTTCTTTATATTCATCCTATGTAAATAATATAAAATGTTCTATAAAAGAAATTCTTGGTGTACTTAAAAAGCAGACTGGTCCTTTAATAGAGTGTGAGTAAGTCTTGACTTCTGTTGAGGATGGGTCACATTGGCCATAATGTTTCTACACCACTTAATGAACTCCCAAGCTACACCAAAGTGTTAGAAGAATTAATTTAAATGGTGTAGGATTTCAGCCAGTAAAAATCGGCTATTTGTTTTTAGTGCATATAAGCAGTGCTGCTAGATTAAGATTACTAATGTTTTAGAAGTTCTCAAGAGAAATTTTGCATAATGATTTAATATAAGCTAATTATTTCCAAGCTGGTTCTTTGTAACATAAAACCAGTTTAAAATAGTATAACTTGATGTGACTGCTGCTGAATTATCAATTTGCTCACATGTTTTTGCTTATATGTCTTGTATTCATGTCTTATATGAACAACTGTAAGACATTTACAGAGGATCAAGGGAATAATTCATACAGTGTGTTTATATAGGTAACAGTCTAAACCTGTATTAAGGTAAACTGTAACAAATTTATGAAATGCTGCTAGATGTAGGAGCGTTATTGTTTAATGTGAGAGATTTTAATTTGCTCCTTTCCTGAGAATTGCAGTACTGGAACAGCCCACACTCAAATCCTGGCAGCATTGCCCTTGGTATTTCAACAAATGACAGCAAGAGCAGTAAGAGCAATGACAGGAGATCCTTAAAAATAAACCCTGTGCAGTAGGAAGATTCACTTCTCTGCTTGGAACCCTATCTTTTATCTCTGTGCTGAAAGTACATTCAGGAATAACTGCCTCTTGGTCACATCTCATGAGCCAGCTTTTCCAAAAAGGTCTGATATTCAGCTAATCAGCATACTGATTAGCTGTATGCTACATACAGGCAGTCCTAATTTGAGCAATACCTACTGCAGATTATCTCACAGCCTACTGCTTGCATGTCCCTTAAAATCACTAGAGAGATATAAATGGCCATTGAACAGGAAAAATTACTTGTATTTCCAGATAGAGTTGTTAAAGCTTTTGATTAAAGCATTATTAAGTAATTAAAAAGTTTGCTATAAGTTATTCATATCTTAGTAACAAAAAGAAATCTGTTCTTGTGGCAAGAGGTCCTGTGAGGGTCCCGCCTTAATGGTCTTTCCTCCACATCTCAAGGAATTGGTTGCTTGCTGGTGTCAGTTTAATGTTTTCCAACATCTTGTCGGCAACATGGACAGTGGGATTGAGTGCACCCTCAAAAACCTTGGCACTCTGGAAGGAAGGGATGTCATACAGAGGGATCTTGAGAGGTGGGCCTGTAGAAGATATGGACCCTGAAAAGTTCAAAAAGGCCAAGTAAGTGCAAGGTCCCACACATGGCTCAGGGCAATCCCAAGCACAAATACAGGCTGGGTCGATAATAAATTGGGAGCAGCTCTTAGGAGAATGATTTGCAGGTACTGGTTGACAAGAAATTCAGTATGACCCACCAATGTGTGCTTCCAGTCCAGAAAGACAACCATCAAAGACTGCATCAAAAGAAGTGTGACCAGCAGGTCAAGGTGGTTGATTCTGTCCCTCTATATGGCTCTCATGAGGTCTTATGTGGAGCACTGTATCCAGCTCTAGGTTGCTCAGCACAAGATAGATGTAGACCTGTTGGAGCAAGTTCAGAACAGGCAACAAAGATGCTTACAGTGCTACAGCACCTCTACTCTATGGAGTCAGACTGAGAGAGTTATTCAGCCTGGAGAAGAGAAGGCTCCAGAGAGACCTTGGAGCACCTTTCAGTACCTAAACCTGCTGCAAGAGAGCTGGAGAGGGGCTTTTGACAAGGGCGTGGAGTGACAGGACAACAGAGGAATGGCTTCAAACTGTCAAAGGGCAGATTTAGATTAGAAAAGACAGGAAAGAAATTCTTCCCTGTGAGGCTGATGAGACACTGGCACAGTTTGCTGAGAGAAGTTGTGTATGCCCCACCCCATAAGTATTCAAGGCCAAGTTGGATGGAGCTTTGAGCTACCTGGTCTAGTGAAAGTTTGCTCAAATGACATGGGGGTTGGAATATTCAAGGTCCCTATCTCTTACCCTCTTCACTTTCAGCCCTAGTTAAGGACCTTTGTTAGACTTGACATCATCTTCTGCGTCAGTCTTAATCCACCTTCCTAATGGAAACAAACCAGAAGACCTTTCTTCTGTCTCAGAGGAGATGGATCCGTCTAAGCAAATATAGGGTGAAGAAAGATAAAGACTTTAACAGCTGTCTGTACATTAAAAATCATTACATGAAATGGAGTAGCGGTTGAAGTATTACTGGTTAGGAGACTGGGCATCAATTTGGAATTTGACACAGACACTGGAATAGATGTTTTAATGACAGGTTTATCATGTTATTGCTAACCATAGTTGAGGTTCATGCTGTGTCTCTGAGACCTTACAACATTTCTCCTAATTCTAGAGCAGGAGATCCACAAGCCCTTGGAAAGCCATCCTACTGGAGCAGCTGCTGGGTGGGAGTAGTGGAAAGTGAGGATGGGAGAAAACAGATCCATGGATCTGTGTCCATCTCCATTGTTGTTCAGGAATTAAATTACTTTGATTTCAGGATAGTGGCCTGAACCCCAGGAAAGGTATTGTGGTAAATTTTGCCGGGTAAATATGGCCTTTGTTTTCCTGAATCCAGTTTGGATTCCTTAGCCCGTGTGTTTCTGCCAGGTAAGCTTGTTATTGAGGAGAGAAGATTCAACTTCACAGTATTTTGCTGAAGTGGATATGCACCAACACTAATTTAAAGTAATCAAATGAAGTTATTGTAACATTAATAAAATGAATTGCCTAAACAAATATTTTTAAAGCCTTCCTAGTTGACTCCCAAAATCACTAGTTATTTAGAGTTGCAGGCAATGTAGTTAAAACATTGTGAAATAAGGAAATTACAGCATGAAAAGACAAACAAAATTGCACAATGGAATGAAAACACTGACAATAATTGAGAAAAGTTCTATTTACAGAAGAGCCTAGACTTGAACAAATGTGTGTGTGTAATAAGGAAAAAAGTGCAAGAATTAACTCATATAGCTGAATAAAGTAGCCTTGAGCTAGTAGAAATAAAACAAACTTAATTTTGGGGAACAGGTATGACCTTGCCAGTGGTGCTCTTAAGTGAGTCTTCAGATAGTATTTCCTGGTACCTAACATCAAGCTTGACTCTGTATGGTACATCAAACATTTGATTTTATTTAGATAAACAAAGCACAATTTAATTTTTTTTTACTTTGAATTCAGAGAATATCATTAATATAATTTCTAACAGAGTAAGTACTTCAGGGTTTGGGGGTGTTTACACATGAATAAATAGAAGGGAAAAAAAGACTTGACAGAATGGTTGAGGTACAAAGGGACTTCTAGGAGTCATCTGGCCCATCTTTTGTTCAAGCCAGGCCACCTGGAGCCAGTAGTCCAGCACTATGTCCATCCTTTTCCAAGGTCCATTGCATGTCAGTAAAGAAACCACGCTAATGGTAATTAATATTCATGTAAGGTTGTGGAGTTTTTGCTGGTATACTTGCCTAAGTTCCAAAAGACTGCACAGAATCCTGCCATAATCATGTGGTGTGTAATCATACATAAGTGAGTATGGAGTGAAGATAGTGGTAGTTGTCCAAGCTCAGGTAAGACAGTCACTTTGTGTGTGTAAGCACCAGAAGGAGGTCCTTCATGTTGCAGAAAGTGGTTGTTTACTTGCTTTGCCTTTTCAAATCCTTTTGCCTGGAAAAGGGGAAGAGGACCTGGTGGTTGTTTCTGACAAAGCTGGTCCCAGCAAGGAGCAGGGTTGTCATCCATTAAGCCCCTTGGTAAAAACACAGCCAAAAGCACTTCTCTGTTAGTTGAGCAACAGTATGTACTTTAAAGCTTGGGGGTTTGTTTTAGAGCTTTTTCTGTGTGCGCATATGCAACTTGTTGTTCAAAACAAATGAAAGATGAGATTATTCGGTTCTCACTGAAAAAAAACAAAGAAAAGCATGTTACCTGCTGAATTTGAGTTCTTGGCATTGCTTGCTTTAATATCAAGAATATGGTACTAAACAGTCGCCTTGAAACTGCTGCTTGGTGCTATGTAATAGAATAGCATCAGTAATACTTCCATGGGGCTACAGTAAATTTAAGTAAAATTATTATGGACTGTTAAATCTGCTTAGAAGCACTGATCCAAGAAATGAAGTGCATCACTTGGACAGCAAGCCTTTCACTGGAAGAGCAAGTATGCAGGCTGTGGCCCCACACACAAGTGCACTGACTCATGAAGTAGAGCCCTTGCTGCAAAGTTTGTGTTGATACCAAGGAAATCATAAATTATGCATTAGATTATGGAGGTGGTATTTTTCTGTTGGCTTTGCCTAACAGGTGAGTCTTGCCTGCTGTTTTAAGAGTTCACTTGTGTATTTCCATAGAAAAGCCTCATCTATCTGCAGATGTACCTCATGCTGAGCAGATCCTAGGGTTCAAACAGGAGGATCTCCGCTGGGGTTAAATGGGCTCTCCAACACCACAGGGTTTGTGAACAGAGGTAATTGCATCAATGAGGCTTGTGACAACTGTAGGAAAGGACAGTGTATCAAATACTCATCTGTATTTGCACCATCTTGCTCATAACAAACAAGGCAGAAACAACCATAAACTGTATTAAATGCTGAACAATATGTGGCTCAGACTCTTAGCCCAGTTTACAAATGCTTCTCTGTTTTTTTCAGTCTTTAATCAATTTGATCAAGACTATTCTGGGCAGTTTTCTGATATCAGTGTTTTGTGACAAGGAATAGGTGTCTGACAATTCCAGGAATATAAGAAATAAGTACAAACCCATGCACTTTTTACAATAAGGCAGATTAAGAAATTTGTCCATTTTGTTAAAAATGTTATTTCTGCATTCACTAATCATTCATGGAGATTAAGACTACAGTAATCAGTGTTTACTGTAAACCACTTTGCATTTTATGTCTTCGTGTGCATGCAGTTCTGTCAATAAAAGCTTTGTATTTCAGGAGAAAAGATTAAATGCTGAAGGTTTTGTCGAGGTGTCAGGCTCCTGTGTTTAGCTGCATATTAATTTATTTTAAGGTATTTGCAACATTAGTAGCAGAAGTGGAGGAGTGCAGGAATCCACAGTGTGAGGGTTGCTTCATTGCCCATGTCAACATCTTTACCTGCTTCCAGCGTTGGTCCTGCACTTCCATTTCTGCTGTTGTACTTTGTCTGTCGGAGACTGGAAATAATTATGGTAACTTTGAAGCATCAGCCTGTCTTAGCCACAGCACTGGCAGTTGATGCACTAAGTCCAGCTTTAACTTGTGTCTCCAGGAAATAAGTGGCTTTTTCTCTACTCCCAGTGTTTCAAAGGAGCTCTGTTTTTACTCTCAAGTGGTGCAGACAGCTTTTCATTTCATGTGTAAACCCAGCTGGATATGAGTTTCTATGTTGTGTTTTGAGTAGCTTAGCACTACAGTGCTTTGGAAAGGACAAAGTCTATAGAGACCTGTTGAACAATATTGCAAATTCTGTTCCAGAATGCCAGAGCCTCAAAAGTAAATATGAAAATGTGAATTCGAAAGCATTCAAATTGATTGAATTATCAGATGTTGCTCCTGTCAGAGAGTTCAGTAACATTCATTTACTGTTCAACAAAATAGCTACATGTATTTGAGGCAGTACTGATATTAGAGAAACAATTCCATCAAAAATTATTCTTGTATTCAGACATAGGTATTTATCATTGCATTTTTTTAGAGTAGAGTGAACCAGTTAGAGTTGTTTTCTCTTAGTCTCTGAGGCTGTCTTTGATTGTGGTCATAATGAATAATGTAAATTATTAGAGTCGGATATTTCCTACAAAGTGTTTGACAACTATTAAACTACTGTGACTCTTGCTTCTGATACTACTTAATGATGTCTCATTAGTGCCTTATATATCCATATCTGTCTGCATGTTGGCAGGTCTTACTCCAATGTATGATTGCAAACTCTTGAGCTCAGGAACTTTTTGTTCAGTGCTTGAGCTTCTTCTCAGCCCATGCAGATGCAAGATGCCAGGAAAGTTGTTGCTTAGCCAGTCTTCTGCATTGTTGTGATGTTAAAATACTCCTAAGAGTGCTCCTAAGAGCACTTAAAGGCACAGCGGCAGTACAACAAATAGAGAACATATTCATGTTTTGAATAAGTAGATGCATCTTTACTGCACATTTCCAAGCAACAGTTTAGACTGATATTCTAAAGAGTACAGTTACGTTATTGCTACAAAAGCCAGTCTGGTATTAGTTCAATCTGCGTTAGTTTTGTCTGTTGAAAGGGACAGACTAGAGCAAGAGGAGCAACAAAGCTGGCAAAGGGTCTAGAACACAAGTCTTACGAGGAGTGACTGAGGGAGCTGGAGTTATTCAGCCTCGAGGAAAGGAGGCTTAGAGGAGGACTTATTGCTCTCTACAACTACTGAAAAGGAGGTTGTGGACAGATGTGGGTTGGCCTGTTCTCCCATGTAACATGTTACAGGAACAGAGGAAATGGCCTCAGGTTGCACCAGCGAAGGTTTAGGTTGAATATTAGGGAAAATGTCTTTGCTAGAAATGTTGTCAACCACTGGAACAGGTTTCCCAGGGCAGTGGGGGACTCACCATCTCTGGAGAGGTTTAAAAACCTTGTAGATGTGGCAGTTGGAGTCATGGTTTAGTGGTGGGCTTGGCAGTGCTGGGTAAATGGCTGAACTCAGTAATCTTGGAGGTCTTTTCCAACCTCACATTGTTGGGACTCAAATTGACATTTTCCTCCAGGACATGTCAGACTATACACTAGCAGAAATAGGTGGGTTTCTACCTCCTCTTGCTTTTTGTGATAGCAGCAAAAGCTTTCCTTACATGGCGGCTCCTCGTCATCTCAGGCATTTTTACCTGCAGTGCCTTGCCAGCCTCTCAGTGCACATAGGCAATGTTACATCCAACAATACACCTTGCTCCTTATTGCCAAATTGGTCAGTCAAAGAGTGCTTCAAATGTGTTTTCCATGGGGTGGAAGAGAAGATCACAATCCTCTCTCATTCAGCTTCTCTGAAGTGCCCACAGGCTCTTGCCCAGACATAGTGAAACTCTTTACACAGGTCTCAATAAATTGTCATTAGTACTTTGTGCGACTGAGCTTAAATGTTGGTCTTTGTATTAGAAGTTGTAAGCACATTACTGTTAGTAATTTTGAGAAGTATTTTCTGTGTTTTATCCTCAATAACTCTGTGAAGCCAGAACATCTATAGAGATGGGATCTGGTACATCAGTGTAATTGTAAAAGCTGTATTTCTGCTGGAGCTGAACACCTGTAATGAGGTATTCCCTGAGAGATATCATCCAAAATTCAATAGTAAAATTTTTGTATTGACATCCAAAAGATGGTTTATCTTTCAGTTTTCGTTTTCTGTTAGAATCCAGATTCAGATTTGGATTTAGATTTGGTAGATTTTTTTAAAAGGTTCACTTTCAGTAGAAAACTTTTCTTTTTTCACAGGTGTATATAGTTTACATGGGGAAGGACATTTAGGTCACTTATCCACTTTTATATATAGGGTCTTTAATTTTTTACCAGATGTTATGCTGAATTTTAAAACTTGCATTTGGTGAAAATGTGTCTTCCAGTAAGTCACTCAGCCTTGGCTGGAAGGATTCAAGAGATGGGGAATCCATTGCTCCCTACCCTTTGTAATCTGTCAAAATATTAAGAGGAGTGGCTAATTTCTAGTTTGGCTTTGTCTGGTTTCAGGTTCCAGCTGTTAGTTCTTGTTGTGCCTTTTTATACTAAAAGAGCCATTTAGTACATTTACTTTTTCTCTCTGTGTATTTCATATGGGAATTAAGTCAACCCCCAATCTTCTTTTGGGAAACGTAATAGATTGAGTTCTTTAAGTCTCACTGCAAGTTAATTTCTCCAGGTTTCAAATACTTTTATACATTTTTCTGTCTCCAGTCTTTTAACATCTTTCCTTTGAGATGGACCTGTCTACAACTCACTGATGTAATATACACAGACTCCAAATCTTTGTGACTTGATTTTCTCCCATTTCATTGGGCAACTGCTACATTTGACCGCCTTGTCACTGTAAGTATAGACAGTCCATTTAGGAGGAACTTGCTCTTTCTAGAATTGCTGCTCTTCACCTAGGTTTTAAATTAGTGTTATGAAACATTGCAGATAGTTTTGTTTAAAAAAATAAACCTAGCAAACATATTAACACACACACACACACAAAAAAAGACTGTTACCTTTCCTGTTAATAACCATCATGGCCATCTTCATATTTACAGAAGCTTTACCACCACTGAATTGATATATATATTTTCTGTGTGGTTGAATAGCCATAGAATACTCCAGCAATAATATCTCTGTCCAGCAGTGGTGTCTCCATAATAGTGGCCTTTGCAGATTACTTAGTCTGCAAGCTCTCGGAAATATTGAATAATATTGACTTTTAACCTTTTTTCATGAGTAAACATGTCTAGAGTTGTTTTCCAGTAGGTTGCATTGACTTGAATAAATTACCTTTTTGTACCTTTATTCTTCATTAATAGACTCCAACATCACAGTGTTGTGGGTCTGAAGGGGATTGCTAGTATGCATCACCTTCATCCCCCAGCCCAGAGCAGGAGCAAATATTCTTGTGTCACTTCCTGAGACGTGCTCATTTCCTTGGTTCTTTCCTTTGTGTTGTGTGATGACACAACCTTCCTGGGCATTCTCTTCAAAACTTCCAGTTTTATTTACCCATGCTTCCTTGGTGGAAGCATACACATTCAGGAACCACTGAGTAAGCAACAGTCACCCCCAAAAAAGAGACCTTGTTCTTCCTGCCTACCATACCTATAGGGTAGGAATTTATGGACCTATATATCCATTTTTCCTTTGTTTTTCTTGAGATTTATTTCAGGCTATCCATGCAAATAGTTTTCTCTGAAATTTTGGATTAGGATTTTCCTATCTTCTGTACCATCCCTGTTATTTTAAGCATTATTTAAAATGAACATCAGTAGCCAGTTAGCTGATTTATGACTCTTGATCTTGGGTCAAACTCTACATGCCTGCCAATTTGGAAAGATTTATTCCTGAGAATATATTGATAAGCAGCAAAAGAGAATATACTTCATCGAACACTTCACCTCTTTTTTCAAATTGAGAACAGAAACATCTGTTCAATAATTTCATACTTTCTTCTGCATTGTTATTTATAGTTTCGCCAGCTCCATCTGAAAACTGACACATTTTTGCTATGGATTTCATTTGTTGCTTGCCTATAAAACAAAGTTCTTTGTTGTGCCAAGTTTGCCAGCCATACATTGTTTGTACTCAAATAACTTTAGCTTTCCTTATATTTAGCTGATAACAAGCTATTTTCACTTTTTTCTATATTCCTTGAACCAGGAGGACCAACACTCTTGGGTATTTTTTTGTCATCCAATAAACTTTTTAAAACTACCATTCATTCATTTATGTTTAAATATTAGATCTTGAATAAACTTACTAATCTTTTTCCTACCTTGAAGAAAAAAATACCCTTTATGAAGCTCCAAGTCTGTGTGTTGCCAGTGGAGGCTTCTTTCTGTTAAGTCCCACCAATGTCATCAGGTCACATTCACTGGCCCCAGGCAGCCAGCCATTTGTCTTTATCAACCACAACACTGCCCAAAATGGTAAAGTCGTGGACAGTATTATACCTTTTTTGTCTATGAACATTGTTCATAGTTTTTAGAAACTCTTAACATTTGTGATCACCAGTGTCCATCTCCTGAGCTGATACCTTTCAGGTTGACGAAACTCTCAACACATTGCAGAGGTGTGCCTAAGGATAAACTTACCTAGTCACTGTTCTGCCAAGATTGCCTGTTATAAACCTCCTCACCAGCATCTTCTCCTGGGCTTTTTTAGTGTGCTAATTCACAGGCACCATAGACCCAAGATAAGATTTGTCAGTATTGTTGAAATAAGTAATGTTGGTTAATAAAAGAGCACCACATCATCACCACTTTTATGCACCTGAATCACTCCAAATAGGTTATAAGTAGACATTTTAATACTCCAGGCATACAAATTATTTGAACAACCTTCAGTAATGCCAGTTATGTCAAATTGGGCCTCATAGCAATGGTTGGACAACAAACGAGAATTGGAAAAACTAGTTGTGGCATAGCATTGATTTTAACATTCCTTTTCTTTTTATTTGCCACATAAATTTATTTGCAACACATGGAGATTAAATTTATATCATATTTGCCTTCTTAGCACCCTGCCCTCAAGCTGCTAATTTAACAGTTTTCTGGCTGATCCAGCTAGCTGTCAGCTGAGAAGATTAGTTTACCAACCTGTGAGATAACCAAAACATGAGAAACATGGAGCTCCATGATACCATTTTTAGAGGCCCTTTTCACAGTATATTTGCACTTTAAACTTTCTCCTATCAAGGAACATTTGAGAGGCCCAATTTTCTGTGGAGAGTACATGTCATTTTCTGCTAACCTGCATCAGCAAATAATCTTGTCATGTTAATGTACAGGGGCAGTTAACTGACTTGTTTTAAATGCATTGTAATTGTTATATAGTTATTAAAAGCAAAAGCAAATGAGTGCTAAGAATTCAGATGCTGATTGTTTACACAGATAGTGTTAAGGATAAGGCTAATTTAAGCAGACATTATATTCTTACATTACAACATGAAAGCCATACCCTATGAAATAATTGTTTATAATATGTATCCTAATATTATCAATACTTATGTATTCCAATAAACATTTTAATTCGGTGAGCCACATTTAATAAGTAACATTTTCTAAGTATATTCCAATTTTTATGTGAAACACGGTTCCCCCCACATTAATCCTTTTATTTTAAATAGGTTTGCAAAACATACCTACAACAGCCTAACAGAGAAATAGTCCACATGGTTAATAGAGTAAACCATTTTAGATTATGTTCATTACTGCTGCTGTGATACAGTAGTCAGTTTGAGGGCAAATGTCATGCACTTTAGAACAAACACTGATAAGTGCCTATCATTTTTTTCAAGGACAAGATTTGTGCAAATTAGGCATTGTGTGTAAAAGTTCTTATCACTTTACTTGCGATTTCTATGTTAATATAGAATTTGTAATTATACATGTTATAAAATAAAATATGCATACATACAATTTTTAATACATATAAATAAAATCTACATATATTTGAAATCTGAAGACCAATTTTTGACTCTTAGATACTTAGTTAGGATCCATTTGAGTCCCACAGATAGTTACACAGGTGCATGAGCGCAGACCTTAGCTCTGACTTTGCCTTGCTGGGCAAGGCAGATCCTATTTTACTACTGTCACTGGCTCCAGATGATCAGTGCTATTATGTCTGAGTTTAAACTATGTCTCGAAATGGGTGTTAAACTGGAAGGGCTTCTTGTGTGTATTTGAAAACTCATGCTTGGAGTGGAAGGGAGCATCCCAACACTGCCTGAAGGCATGCATGCCATGACTGCTCCAACTGGATTTTTCCAGTGCAGTGCAGCACAAACAGATGGGAACATAAACGTGTCTCAAAACACTTGTGCCCCCAGAGCAGGCATCACTTTTTGATTCTATGAGAACTTCAAGCACTCACCATTACTCTGAGTACTTACATTAAATGTTTGTTATTTTTTTAATTTGGGGGCAGAGTTCTAGGCATCTGTTTATGCAACTTGTTCCATTCAGTGAAATCTGTTCCCTTTTCCACAGAGGAAATCTCCCATAAAATTCCATCAGATCAAACACTTGTAAAATAATGGCCGAAGTACTATTCCAGCAGTACTATGCTGGACACTGATGTGTGTCAGAGTTATGTGATGGGATTTGGTTTGTTTCGAGAGTGCTCTGGATTTTTATGATTTTGACAGTTTCCTGCTTATTGTAGAACTTATATGCACCTTGAAAATTCAGCACAGCTTATGAACCTTGAAGATTCCTTGTGGCAGCTGGGCACCTGATTCAGCTGCCACCAAAGATTTCCAGTGGTTTTGGTTGGTCTGTCTTCGGTTCTTGTGCCCCAGAAGACCACTGTTTGAAACCAAATGCTGAGTGTGAACTAATGACAATTTTTCAAGACTGTTCCTTTTTTCTTCTGTTAATAGCCCTGAATGAAACATATTAAACTCTGTGTCATGCTCTGTCTGATGTTATTTTCTCCTTACTCTTGAAGCACACATTTCCTGTCCTCCAGAAAAGTGTCAGTTTCCCATAAAATCCACCTGCCTGTGTGAAGGATGGGTGCAACCTTAGGGGACGGGGAACTGAAAGAGCACAAGAGGAACCCTGCAGTGGCAGTTGGTCACCTTCCTTTGAGATGTTGGTTGGAGACCCCACTTGCTGGCAGGGGAACTAAATTTGGTTGTTGCTTCTAATGTTAAGTGGGCTAACCACTGCACTGTCTTATAGGTGAAGGCTCTCCTTTCCTTATCCATTCTAAAAAAAGTGATCTCCACCTGTTTTTTTAAGGAACAGCATTCATTGCTTCCAGGCTGGCTGTGGCGTCAAGGGATTGCTGGTTTCCATGACTTTAATCAGTCAGTCTATCCTAATTGATTATTTTTGCCAATGCTTTGTAAATGCCATGCATGTTTTGAAAAAGTAGACTATGGATGGAGTAGCTTCACAGGTGGAGGGGGAAGATGTTCACTCGAGCTAACAGTAGGATTTTTTGTACACTATGGAGAGGAGGGGTCAGTGACAGATCAAAGGAGAGCCATTGTTTTTCATATTCTGTCGGTGATGACAAAGTGAAGAGAAACCACAAACATCTGGTGCAGATGGCACCAATATGCGGTGGGCTTCCTTACCAGCCAAATGCAACAAGTTGCTCTCATTGAGCCAACCAAGCAAAAGCATACCTTAAACAAGGAGTTTAGATGCAAACTGATCATTAATATTAGTATACCTAGCCTTGAGAAACCTAGGTGAACTGGAAAACAGATATCAGCTGGGGAATCCATGATGTTGCATGATGGATGCACACACACATAAGCTTGGGAAGATCAGTTCCACTTATCTCTTCACATCCTTAGTTCCAGAGCTGCTCAGGGCTCAACAGAGAAGTGAGAACTTTTTCTGTTGTTTTGTGTGTTGATCATAAAGCTTATGTTTTATTAAAGTTTTAGAAATTCCAGATGAAATAGAAGTATGAGCATTTATATCACTTGCTGTCAGATTGTCTCATTTTGCTTTAGAAAAGCTCTGATACATGATACAGGCGAGTCCTGGTTTCTGCTGATTTGTGTCTTCACTGGAACTACATTTTTATTTGTATGGTTTTAGCAATGTATTCGTAGCTTTTAGTTTGCACACACAAATAAATTATCTCAGTTATCTCAGTAACAGAAGTAATGTAAGTCCCATGTGGATTGATTTGTCATTATCCAAAACTTTTATCAAATATGTAAAAAGTATTGTTCATATAAATAAGGAAATAGAAATTTATTTTGAATAGTTATTCTTTCCATACACAAGCTCTTTTGTTACACATTTTGTTAATTCTGTTTATGATTTTTCTGCACTGCATCTCTTTTTCTAAACTTTTCCTCTGATTTCATGCCTGACTTTGTTTAATGCTAATAAATCATTTACTGAAACTTTATAAATGATATTTCATTTGCCAGAGAGACTACTTGAGCTGAGAGCTGTCCCCAAATTTGATACAACATTGTGTTAGAGTTAATAGGCCTATTGATGCAAAATTAATGCAAATAGACTCCATATCTAATCCCACACTCCCTCACTCAAGTTCACTAGCAACAGCAAGTTACTTCTTTGATTTCTGTGTTAGATAGGCAGTATTTATGAGAGGTTGCAGTTTACAGCTTTACTCTGGTTATCATTATTCCAGTGCGCATTAAAACAATTTTTGGAACTGACCTTGTTTGTTTCAATATTGTTTTCAGACCTCTCTTAGACAAACCTGACTTTGGGCTTTGGCATATTTGGCTTGTGGCTTACCCCAGTAACATCTACACCATCTTCTTGAAGATGCTGAACGTAATTGACATCTTGTGTTGTACCTGTACAGGATGATGCAAACACTGCTCGCAGTTGTGAGCACTCACAATGTGCGGGGCAGTATTTGGCCATTTCACATTTCACTTCTGCTCTGTATGTCTGCAAAGTCTGTCTTGAGTGCACTATTAGGCTGTAACTGGTGTAACTAACAACTAATATGAAAGAGCAGGATAGAAGTTATCACCAGACTTCAAAGGTCTTAACAGGCCTGTAGGGTAGACTACCTTGAAGGGTAGTCTATCCCCTCACTTAATCTGTTGCCATATCTTCTGAGATTTGCCGAAATCTTCAGTGACCTCTAACCTTGGCATATTACTATCCTGTAATTTACTGGTTGTGTAATTTTCTTTATTTCTGTCCATTTAGACAGGCATGAGTCTTTCTGATCATAAAATTATAAGTTCATGAAGTGGTTTGGGTTGGAAGGGACCACTCACCATGGGCAGGGATGGGTACCTCCCTTTTCCATTTAGGTATGTGTGCCCAGGTAAACAGGTTTTTTATGTGTAATAAAGACTAGTTTAAACCATTTTAGTCCTCTTGCCCTCCTTAGCTTAAGACTCATTGAAAATGATTGTTTTGATATGCTTCAGCATGTGGTTTGTAGATGACACTTGTAGATTAGGCTTAGGTTTAAAATCTAGCTATTAAAATAAATTGGGCATTGTACAACCATTTTCAAAAGATCAGGCTTTTATGAATTGCTTTCTTAAACCTAACTGTCCAAGGATAGTTTTGTTTATATTTTCACTAAACATGAAAGCTCATATTGGTTAAGTGCAGCTCAGTGACAATTTATATTGTGGGAAAAATCAGTTGATATTCTTCTGTGGTGTTTCAGTATGGGAGACGAGTACCCGTCAAGAAAACTTCCTGTTCCTGTTGGATTTGGTCTTTTTTCCCTCTTGGACTCAGCATTGCATCTCTCCCATCAATCCCAATGTACATGGGAGAATTCCAATAGTGAAGCCTCTTTCCCAGTCATCAGGCGGTCTCTTTTCCTTGATGATGTCCATCCCAAAGCAATGGGCAGAGCAGAGGAGGGGAGTTTCCTCCTCCTCTCTTCATGGATGCTTTACCATAAGAGAACTGTGGCTGTTTGCATGAAGGGGAAGCAAGCAGACCCCTCTGGATACACCAGCAGGTATGCTTCTGTGGCTTCCAGCATCTGCCCTTTTCTGCTCCAGCACCTCACTCTGCAATGCCTCATGGTGATTGACTGATCACTGTTGATCTGGGGAGGAAAATGCTCGAAAGCATTTCAGTAAAGCAAAATAACATGCAACAAGCTACTTGCCTCCCTGAAACTGAGCATGGGTTTAATTATCCTTTTAACCAATTAAAACACTTTAAAAGAGACTAAGAGTGACTGAGAGGGAGTGAGAGAAGCCCAGTGGTAGATTTAAAGTTCAACAGGGGAAAAAAGATTATACAAGGATTTCACAAGCAACAACATTTGGATAGTATTTGGGAAATGTTTTTCTTTCAAGACTATCTTGTGATTAACTATGGGAGTAGCACATCAAAGCTGCACTGACTTCAAAGCTTAGAACCACTTACGGCTTCCAGCTATTACTAAACCCTACCACTTCACCCTGCCAGCAGCTCATCTCAGCTGACTCCTTAAGTTACACCCATCTACTTCCTGCCTTTTGATTTTGGGGAGGGAAGGGAGAAAAAAAAGAAGACAGAAAAACTTGTAAATTAAATATAGCTGTTCACACTAAAGCAATGTCAAAGTCAGGGGAAAAAGGCAAATGAAGGCATTAAGACATTAAAGATTTAGTACAAACTCAAGAGTGATTTACATATGCACACTGCATTTGGCTGACTCTAGTGAAGCCGTCTGCTTTGGGGAAGTTCCTTGAGTACCAGCCCCTAAACAATGTGTGCAAGCTGTGTAGGCTGTTATTGAGGTCCATATGTTACCAGTAGCTTGGCACAAGCAGCGGTGCCTTGAGATTCCAGGATATTTTCACATATACAATACATATAATGAAATTAGTTCCCATCCCTGTTCAACAGGGACAGTCCACACCCTCTGATCTGAAAAGATACCTGCTCATGCACCTCCAAATGGTGTACCAGTATGGGACAATGGTCATTGATTCTTTTGTATTAGTGATAGAGACCTTGGAGGCAAATTTTGTATATTTTATATTTTGAGTGTTCCTGAAACAACTCAATTTGTGGCAGCATGAGGCTGTGCTACATTCTCTAACCCAAGAAGGCTAAAATCTACTAAAGTGATAACTTATTGTGGAATTAATATTGTTCAGCGCTTAAAATTTGTACATTATTGTTTTCTGATTGGGAGTTTTATGCCTAGGGTTTTCAAAATGGTACATGAATCTCTGAATTAAATTTGTCTTGCAAAGGACAAATTAATAGAAAGTTAGGAAGAAGTGTGGTCTTTCAGTGTATTTTATATATGAGTTTATATGTTTTGTACAGATCAATGACATGCTCTCTAGAGCTAAATGCCATTAATCCATTTACAATCGTTCATTGCAATGAAGAGAAATTACCATTGAATCACAGAATCGTCAAATCAACCAGGTTGGAAAAGACCTCTGAAATCATCAAGTCCAACCCTTGATCCAACACCACCGTGGTTGCTAGACTATGGCACTAAGTGCCACATCCAGTCTCGTCTTAAAAACCTCCAGAGACGGTGAATCCATCCCCTCCCTGGGTAGTCCATTCCAATGCCTGATTATTCTCTCTGTAAAAAATTTCTTCCTAATATTCAAGCTAAACCTCCCCTGACACAGCTTAAGACCATGCCCTCTTGTCCTACTGCTGGTTGCCTGGGAGAAGAGACCAACCCCCACCTGGCTACAACCTCCTTTCAGGGAGTTGTAGAGAGTGATGAGGTCTCCTCTGACTCTTCTCTTTTCCAAACTAAACAACCCCCAGCTCCCTCAGCCTCTCCTACAGGACTTGTGCTCGAGTCCCTTCACCAACGTTGTTGCTCTTCTCTGGACCTGCTCCAGCACCTCAATATCCTTCCTGAACTGAGAGGCCCAGAACTGGACACAGTGCTCCAGGTGTGGCCTCACCAGTGCTGAGTACAGGGGAAGAATCACTTTCCTGGACCTTCTGGCCACACTGTTCCTGTTATAGGCCAGAACACCATTGGCCTTCTTGGCCACCTGGCACACTGCTGACTCATGTTCAGCTTCCTGTCACTCCAGGCTCCCAGGTCCCATTGAAAGAGCTGATCATATATTAAGGAGAATTTGTCTGCTTCCTTGCATAGTCCTATATTATGAAAATGCCTCTGCAAGTGTTTGAAGTTGATTTTTTTTTCCTTTATTTCTTCTCTTTACAAGGAGGGATTTTGGCAGCAGAGGGTGTACTGGTGTCTTCTCCCAGCTGAGCTGGGACAGCAGAAATGGCCCCACATGGTACTGACCTGCTGTTTGTGGCCACCCTGTCCTGTCAGGGGGTTGTCTTATTCTCACCTACACACACAAATTATGCTTCTGCATCACACATGTGATAGATCTCAATACAGAAATGGGAAGACAACAAACTGTTTTGCCTGGATGGTGATTGCCACTGGGTGTAAATTATTGAATTACTGTGTAGCAGAGTCAGTTGACAAAAAGATTGTTACCTTCTAAAGAGTTGACATATGAAAAAAGTGTACCAGGACTTACTGTTAAATTTATTATATGTATGGCTAGTGTATGTTCTCTCTGAAAAACATGCCTCTGCCTTAAACATGTAAAGGGATAGAGGGGAGCTTCTTGACTGGCTGATGATGCAATCAAAATGTCAGACTATTTGAAATAAATTGTTATTATAGACTAAGGTATGACTCCACCAATGCATTTATATGTGTGTGAGAGACTGGAATGTTAGTCGTTAATGACTCAAAATGGTCTGCCATTTGTGGAAGCAGCAGGGTGCTCTGCTGAGGCCAGGTTTGCGCCCCCCCCCCAAGGGGTAGCAAGAGAGTTTTTTGTGTGCTGGGTTTTGAGCCAGAAAAGGGAGAAGGCCAAGAAGCAGACCCTGCAGAGATGAGACAGTGTCCTCCCTTTCACAATTGGGTCAGTTATGAAATGCCTCCCACATTCCCCCTGATACAGGGGGTTAGGCCCAAAAGAGTTAACTAAGAAATTTGGGCCTGCAAACAAGTTACCAACATCTAAAACGATCTGTGCTCGTTCTGTTCTACTTAATGGACCAAAAGCTTAAGAGAATAGTACAAGAACATGTAATAGGCCTAGAGGCAATCAATTAGAAATACAACAGGATCAGGTAGACATTTGAATAGGAGAAACAGGCCTGGAGCCAGGGCTTTTTCCAGGCTTCAGTGAGCAGGCCAAGAATAATGGAAGAGAAGAAGAGTCAGGCTGAGGAAGATGAGTTTAAGCCCCCAGACCCACCAAAATTGAGGGTCAAGAGAAGCACCGCCCCAAGCCCCGCCTGAGCTCCACCTATACTCCGCCTATTATTAATATGCATAGATAGATGTTGTAATCACTTGAATATGCATTTAATCGCATCTGAAGATTGTATAAAAATGCTGATTTTGTGTGAAGCCTTCGAGCAAGTTTGTCCAGCGCGAGCTGGCTTGCTCCCAACGTTGAATAAACAAATACCTTGCTGCTTAAAGATAAAAAAAGTCTCTGAGCAGTTTCTTCGACCGACTTTTCGGATTCACCCCCACCCCTGGAAGGTGTTGGGACATTTACATTCACACATGGGACATTCACACATGTAGGCCTGAAGGTATTCATCCTTTCTGATGGGGCATAACTGGCTCAACCACACTAATGTGAGAGGCAGCTGTCATGTCTTAGAAGGTGTCATAAACCATGAAAGACCCTCAAATTGCCCCCAGACTCCTTTCTGGGACCTTCAACCAGAGGACTGCATGTGATCCACAGTATTACATCAGAAAGCATAAAACTTCCGACCCCCAGGGGAGGTACCTGGGCATTCCATCTAAATGTAAACATATATGAACCCACTGAACTTTGTGTTTTGTGGGCTTTCCCCCACCCCTGATGGATCAAGACCGTGACCATCATTTTGACCAAGAGACATACAATCAAGTCTCACTGCTGGATCCATAGGCAGTGATATCTTTCTACTCATTCTTTTTTTCTTTCTTTCTTTTCTTTATACATTTTTCTGAAATATTATTTTTATGCTCTTATGTTGCTATATTACTATAGATAATAATAACCAAAACAGCTACATACCTGCTTTCCATTGCAACCAAATTATTCTAAAATAAACCCTACATATATATATTTGTAAACACCTACCAGTCAATGTCATTTCACTCTAATCTACCCCAAGGGATTGTTAACAAGAACCTGGGTTACCCTTGCCTTCTGAGGCGGGTCATAACAGTGTGATAGGTTTTTTTCTCTTCTTAAAGAATGCATTTCTCTCAAATAAGCTATGCAGACTAGTAACAGCACAGTCATTTGAAGTTCACTGAAAATATACGAGGACATCATGTTTCCTGCCCTTATGTTAAACTTGGTATATTGATTTTTTTGCACAGCTTGCAGCCTAGAAGTGTGATCTATGGCAAGGCAGGCTAACCACATACAAATTCTTGAAGTACTGCTGGATTAGCAGGAACCGACAAGAGTGCACAAGTATTGTGACTTGATCTCTGTAACTTTTCATTTATGACTTAATCAATTAAAATAACAAGTTTGGATTTTATTGTCTGTAAATAAATACACACAAATCATCTGCAGAAGCTATTGTTTCCCATGTTTACTCATTTGCACGACATAAAGGCTGTATAAGTTAGGTACTGTACATATCAAAACAGAGCTGAAGTTGAACTTAAAAATCAACTATATAAAGATTCAACGAATCTTTTTTAGATTACTGCAGAAAATTCTGGAAGGCATAGTGAGTTCCTTAGCTTGCAGGTTTTTGTCTAAATTTCCCATTCCTTTTCTTTATTTATTCTTTGCCTGTTTAATCTTTTGTTCCCTTTATGTTCAAAGATGGCAAGATTATGGAAGCAACCAGTGCTGCAGCCTGCATTTAAATTTAGTTACAGTATGGTGGTGTGGAAAGTGTTCTTCTGATGTCAGGCTGGCTTGCTCCTCTGTCTACATTATTAAAACCTCCTTAAACATCTCCATTATAGTGTTCACCTTGCTTGACTTCAAAGACCTGTGCAGCTGCATAGAGATAGTGAGCCACAACTCTGCCGAGTGGGTTACCCATGGTTTTTTAGAAATGCTAATGTGTTTTCTGCCATGTTTATGAAGTTATCTGTTTGCTGTTCTGCAACTCTGAAATCAAAATGATAAAATGAGTGAGACAAAGACAGAGGCTAATGATCTTCTGGCATTTGAAGTCATTGCCATTCACCTTTTGAAAACTTTTCCATCCTCCCCTCCAAATAAAGAATAATTAATTCAAGAAATTATTTGGGGTGAAAGCAAAGTTGACATTGTTCCTGTAGAACCTCTTGAGTGTGGTGTCACTGAGTCACTCAAGAAAAGGATGTGGATGAATGCCTGGCTTATCACTCAGAGTTTTTTGGTAACTAATCTGTTCAAAATGTTTGGAATAAGATAAAACCTGGATTGACCATCTAATGAAAAAGGTCAAAACAGAGAAGAAAGTGCCACAGTTTGTGTTAGGTGACACTGTGCCCTGCTTGTCTAATTTGATTTCACAGAGCCACTGAAGCCCCAGGCAAAGCTGATTTTTAGCTATAATCAGCTTCTTAACCTTTTGAGAACTAACGTAAACAGTACCTATCGATAATTAATTATGTTGCTCTGCTATGTACAACAAAGTGCAAAGGTGAAAGTGTAGACACTGCAGTAACACGTGTTGTGACAAGATCACTCCAGTGGATTACAGCCCTCCAAATTTCATTGAACAGGGAGCATCAGTTTATCAGTTTCAGTCATCATTGCCCTCTTGTGCTGCTGCCTCATCTCAAATTCCTCTTATGTACAGAAGGGATAACCTGTGGTGGGTTGGACTGCTGTGGTGGTGCATCTACTGTTTTTTAATTATTAGGATTAACTTCCAATTGCTTACCTGTAATAAAGGATGGATGCTCCCTTCCTCTGTGATGAGCATTTTCCAGAAAGTTTTGTAATCTCTATTGGCAGAAACATCATGTTCATCTGAGACACCTGTCTCTAGGTAGGATACATGAGATGAATTTTATTTTCAGATTTTGTGTATACATGTACAGGCAAGAAGCAAAAATCTGAGGCACAAAAACTGGGCCTTTGCAGAATCTGTGTATCCTAGCTTCCTGTATGTTTTGGTTCATACACATCCTATAGGTTGCCAGAAAATTTGAATTTCCATGAACTTCAAAACCTTTAGGAGATTTCTAAGCCAATGGCCTCTCAGTGCATTTTAACTTTTCCTGACCTGTGCTGATCCCTGGTGTTTATGTAAGGAAACTTTGATCTACTCATCTTATATACTTGCTGCTCTTATATACTTGCTGCTTAGAGGTAGCATGTTGGCTCTGGGTTTTCCACTCTGTAGAAAGTAACTCTATTCTACTTTCTGTCCCACTGTTGTCAGCAGTGTATCATTCTTCTCTGACAGTTTGCTCAGAGTAGTGCTTATCATTATGAGCAGCATTAGCATGGGTGTTGCAGGGAAGCCTTGTGCTGCTTGTGTGCTCCACTTCATCTCAGGGAGCATTCTGGAGCTGAACAGCCAGGTCTCAGGATCTTCAATGCCTTCAGCCCACCTGCTTCCATGGAAACTGTAGTGGTACACTGTGATAGCTGATAGATTAGCAGGAGTATAAGTATGCCAGGTAGACAGATGAGCCCTCACTTAATTCAGATACTTACTTTATTAACTAAGATTAATAAAGCCTTAATGACTAGAGTTAATAAAGCAATAATACTAAGAAAACCGCACTACTGACACAACAACTACAATAAATAATGACACAACATTTGCACATTTAAAAATCTTGCTGAATATACATATATACACATATATGAGGATATACACAAGTCATATAAAAGGTCAGAGTTGGTTTCCTTTTCTTACAGGCAATAATTGTAAGGTTTACCATACACGTGTTCATTCATGGCAAAATTGCAGTGTGTTAAGGGGAAATTGAACAGACTGTTTGCTTTTGAGCATCAGAAAAATGGCAGATTGTCTTAACTGACTCTGAGCATGGACGTGAGTGGATCCTTGAGTTCTGGACGGGAATGAGAAATCGCTTGTGAGCTGCTGAACAAGTTAGCGACATAGTCTGCATGTATTTTCTCCATGGTTTTCTCCAGGAAATGGGTATATGTAAAGAAACTGAGGCTAACTGTGACCCCTTCGGGTTTGTGGCCAATCCTTTGACATTTCAGGCTCTAGCTGTACAGGTCATCTCATGTTCTGATGGCCCTTCACAGCCTACCAGCTGCATTTCCTTCAAGAGACATGTAAAAGACGTTCTGCAAGCACAAAAGATTTGCAATTAGTGAAATTAGTGAAATAATTTGTGCTTATCAGTTTGTTCCTGATCTTACAGCTTGTAAGTAATTCTTTGCTGAGAACACTACCTTCAGCAGGCATTGTATGGGCTGTGGCCTGCTTCATTTCCACCCTGTTCACAGGAAAGGAGAAGAGTGCTCTTGTATTTGCAACGTTTTTCAGGGAGTGGATTGGAATAATGATATCGCTAGGGGGAAAAAACTTATAAAACAAATCAAAACAGTACTTTGGGAACCTTTTAATATTTTTTTTTGTTCTGTGAGGTCAGATCCCCAAAATCCTAGGAATTTGGATAGTGGGGATGCTTTAATAAATATGCAGTGAGAAAACTGCCAGATTGGAGATTTCTTTAATGTTACTGTCCAAAATCACCAGCCATGCTTGAAAATAGGAATTCTTAACAAAACATGCACTCTCAGTATGTGACTTTTAGCTGCAGAACATATGCTTTAGTGGCAAAAAGTTGTTTTGGTTTGCGTTTCCTATTGTGTTTGTGTAAAACGTTTTTAAGTTATGTTTTTATGTTTTAAGCTCTTTACGACTTCAGTCTTTGAGGCTTGCCATGAAAGCCCAACATAAATAATCACCAAAAAATCCTGAAAGCCTGAAGATCATTTAAGAATTTCTGAATCTGTAATTGATTCTTTGTATTATATACAGACTAATGAGGTACTCGGTACACACAGTGATGTTTTAACTCACTTGGAAAGGGGGTCCTTTTCTTTCTTTTTTTTTAAGATTAGATAAGAGAAGGCATTTTAGCCCTACAGGGTTTGTGTGTGGTTGCTTTGTTAATTCAAAATATGCATCCTTCATTCAGCAATGTGTGGTTTAATGAATCAGTCCAGAAACTTCTGAGCACACAGAGTTTATATCACTGTTGGTATCAGTGAGACATGAGGATTCTGAGTGCTTTTTTAGGAGATGTCTAGCATCTTCCTGTGTTTGACTATTAGTTCTCTGACTGCAGTGAGAGACCCAGGCAGCCCTCTCTGCTCCTTTACTGAAGCTTCACCAAAATCACAGCCAAATGGAAGAGTTGGCATTATACCATCTGGTGGGAAGAAGAGTCAGTCCACCAAAGATGTCACGAATTTATTGGAAGTGGCCCTTGCCATGGCTTAGTAGAGCCTTTACTCAAATCCCTGCTTGCCAATTCCAGATACATTACTTTTTCTATGTGTTATAACTCATTGCCTCTTGATCTACTTCAATTTCAGGATCACGGATGATAGTATTAGGTATAGATACCAGTATCTGTTGTTGCATTTAAAGACGGATGGGACATCTAAGGTCATCAGCAAGTTGTTATACCAGCAGTGATAAGTGCTTAGGTATAGTATTGTAAATACCAGATGCTAACATCTATATCCTTCTTATTTATGGTTTTGTAGTGAGTTGGTGGTGGTGTGTATTTTATTTACTGATCAATTTCTGTCTTGCACTTTTTGAAATAAATTTTCTGCCCATCCAGAGGTGTGGAAAAGAAACTTGAAATTTTTTCAGCTGACATCAGCAAGAAACAAGAACCCCCAAATTATTTTTTAAATCTCACAATTTTTAATTCATCCTCATTGTTACCTTGTGAATTTTGGCAAAAAATGCATTAGCCAAAGTTGGACATTAAGCTCAGAATCCTCATTGAGGGATTAATTTGCATATGTCCTCACCCCGGTCTGCTGTGGCTGTCCTGAACTGGAATGGGCAAAAAGGAGAGACACAGCATCATGGATGTCTACATAATGAAATGAGAACCATTTACTTCACTTGGGAATACCAGATAATAGATTGTTTCATGCAAACAGTAGTTCACTAGTAACTACACTAACAGCTAGATGCTGAAGTCAAATCTTGTAGAAAACATTCTAAATTTGTCTCTTTGTTGTGATAGATAGGATTAATATGCAAATAAATGAATGGTGTGACCATTTTGTACTCTGTCCCAGGCAATACTTGGAATTAATAAATAGGGTCTTGGAGTGTGGCTTATGAGATGCAGAGCTTTTCACCTCTGTCTCCAGCACTCAGCCCACTGCAGACCCAGGACTGCTTCTGTCTGGTGTTGTCAAAATTATATATAAAATGTGAAATAATGTGTTTCATTCAGGCAAGGGCCTAACTTCAGAGCTCATAGTCTTGGCCGTGAATGTGTGTGGAGACAGACTGGTGGCTATTTAACTGCTTCAGCAGATCCCTTTGCTGACCACCTCCTCTCCACCAAAGGCTATAGAGGAATATATACATTCCTGGCAACATTAAACTGCAAAAAAGATGCATTTGTGTTAATGTGCTATGGATATGTTAATTTGTGCAAATTCTACCTCAGGGGCTGTCTTTCAGCAGAGACGCAGGACAAGCATCAGAGACCAGCATCACTTCAAACCCCTGCAGCTGAGTCTGCAGGAAGCTTGTGTGCTGGAGCCCTGAAATATGCTCCCCAGCCTGGAGCAGTTTTCGGAGCATGTGTAGACATATTGTCAGAGTACATAAAAAAGCTTGTTCTGAGACTGCCTGTTCTGCAGGCAGTTCTCTGTGTTTGGAGAACAAGGTATGTCAATTTCTAGGATTATAAATTGATGCTTAGTTGTTTACAGTGCAGACACAGTAGAATACCATTTGCTATGTTACCATTCCCTTTGAATTTCTTTTGTCATTAGGTTCATACTGTCCACTTATTTAATTTACTCGGGCGTCCGCGAGCCGCTCCCAGGGGATCCTGGAAGCCTGCTGGGCATCCATGGCCAGCCCCCCAGACGTGTCTGCGGCCGGCCCCCCAGGGGCAACCGCAGCGGGAGAAAGGAGAGGGGGAGCCTCAACAGCGGGTGCTACACCCTCGTGAGAGAAGAGAAGGGACCTTCAGAGTACACAGAGGTTTCCTGTTCCGGTTTGGGGGAGGGGAGGGGTGTTCAGGGGGGCCATGGGGGTCCTCAGACTAGCAGGAGGGCAGGTGGGGCAACTCAGTATGAAATGTTGCAGGTGAGCCACGCACCTGAAGATATATGGTAACAAAGTGGGGAGAGGATAAGGTCAGGGTGGATAGTGGATTCTTTTGGAGTGATGAGGGTCCCAGCCGGGCTGGGGCCTTTAAAGGTACCCGAGCCTTGGGTGGGTACGAGGGCCAGAACAGTTTATTTGTTTGGTTGGTTTTGGCTCACCTGTGGCTACTGCCTAGGTTCAGTATGTTCTGGATATATTTGTTCTGTTACATCCTGAAAGGGTGGTCAGGACAAGGGGTTGTTCCTGGGTATTTCCTTGGGATTGTGTATAAATAGGTGGTAGAAAAGTAGGACGTGAAAGACTTGCCCTAATCGTTCTAATAGGAATGAAGCCTGTGTAACCCTATGTGGTTGCGAGCTATGCTGGCGATGGTACATGCCTTTGGTAGGGTCATGCATGCCAGACAGGTCAAAACCATAGGGCCAGATACAATACATCCTTGGGCAGGATGAGCTGGTTACCCTTCTGGCAGTCATCCTGGGAGAAGGATAACTCTAATGTCAAACCCGGGCAGATGGAGCTCGCTTAGCCCTGTACGGCCATCCATCTAAGAGAGGGTCACTCTAATCAAACCTACATCCTGAGGACCTCACTGCCACCGTCCAAGCTTGCTCGGCCCTGGCAGATGAAACTTTAGGATTAAAGGGTGGGTTCAGTTCCACACATGCTGCGTCTCACCTAAAAAAATCCACTGCACAGGCTCAAAGGCCTTACCCACATTTGTAAAGTCCTGTAGCAACGGGCGAGGGTCAAAACGGCAGGTGAAAGGTGCACTGGAAGCTGCAGACCCAACCCCGCATGCAGGCAGTTCAGCATATTGGTTGTCAGAGACTGACCGGAGATGAGTCTCTTGGGGCAGCATCCTGAATGACCAAGCAGCCTTTACAAGGACAACACTGCTTGCTCCACTCGGAGAGGGGCCTAGAAAAGGTGGCCTAAACAAAGGTCATCTCCACCTTCACCCAGTTGGTTAACCGCGGCCAATGGGCATCTTCTTCTAATGCGGTCACACAAAGATCAAAAGACAAAGGCATGCACCTGCCTCCAAAGGTGTACCTAAATTAACTATAGCATGTTGGAATATCAGAACCATGCTCGATTCTGCAGATAGCGGACGTCCTGAGCATTGCTCTGCCCTGATTGCCCACGAACTGTCACGTCTCAGTGAAGTTTGCCTTCACGAGGAAGGCAGCCTTAGAGAACACGGTGCCGGTTACACACTCTTTTGGTCAGGTAAACCCAGAACCGAAAGGCATCTCTCAGGAGTTGGCTTCGTGATCAAAAACTCTGTTCTTCCTAAACTTGAAAATCTGCTGACAGGTCCCTCTGACCGCATTATCTCCCTACGCCTTCCACTCCACAACAAGTAACATATTGGCCTCTTTAGTATATATGCCCCAACTCTCCAAGCTGACCCTGCCAAAAAAGATAAATTTTACACTGACCTGTGCTGCCTTACCCAAAAGGTGCTTGCAGAGGATAAGATCATTATCCTTGGTGATTTCAACGCCAGAGTAGGTAAGAATTTTAAAGCCTGGAAAGGAGTATTAGGTAAGCATGGTGTTGGAAACTGAAATGATAATGGTCGACTTTTGCTAGAATTCTGTGTGGAGCAACAGCTCACCATCACTAATACTATCTTTCAGCAGAAAAACAGTCTGAAGACAACCTGGATGCATCCTAGATCTAAGCATTTGCACCTCATCGATTATGTCTTGGTGCGACGGAGAGATGTCCATGATGTTCATCATACCCACGTAATGCCCAGTGCAGAATGCCAAACAGACCATCGGCTTGTGTGCCGCAAACTCAACTTCAATCTTAAATTCAAACCTAAAAGGGGCAGTATCCCAAGGAGGAGACTCCAAGTGTACAATCTCCAATCACCCACAGTGAGAGACAGATTCCAGGCAAATCTTCAAACTAGGCTCGAAAACCATTCCATAGATTCTACAGATGCCTCTCCTGAAGCACTTTGGCACCATATTAAAAACAGCATCCAGCAGTCCTCTGAAGAATCCTTAGGGTTCTTCTTCAAGAAGAACAAGGACTGGTTTGATGAAAACAATCCAGGAATTGTTGGGGAAGAAGAGAATCGCTCACCAAGCACACCTTGCACTGCCATCCTGTCACATAGGAAAAGCAGCCTTTTGTCTTGCATGCAGCAAGCTCCAACAGAAACTCCGTAACATCCAGAACAAGTGGTGGATCAATCTAGCTGAAAAAACTCAATTATGTGCAGATACGGGTGATCACAGAGGATTCTATGAGGTCCTGAAAACAGCACACGGGCCTACATACCAGGTACAAAGCCCTCTACTCAGTGCAGATGGTCAAATGCTTCTGACAGATAAAATCTCCATTCTGAATTGATGGTCTGAACACTTTCAGACCCTTTTCAGTACTAGCCGTGTAGTCCAAGACCCAGCTATTCAGTCCATCTCACAACAACCGGTGAAGTATGAGTTGGATACTGCCCCCACTTTAGGAGAAACCATTAAGGCCATAGAGCAGGTGAAAACTGGCAAGGCAGCTAGGGTTGATGAAATTCCACCTGAAGTCTGGAAGCATGGGGGTCATGCACTCCATGCTAAATTTCACGAGTTTGTGGTGCACTGTTGGGAACTAGGTCAACTACCATTAGACCTTCGTGATGCAGTCATCATCACCTTGTATAAGAAGAAAGGAGTTAAATCAGACTGTTCAAATTACCGTGGTATTACTCTGCTCTCCATTGCTGGCAAAATCCTGGCAAGAATACTCTTGAACAGAGTAATACCTGCCATAGCAGAAGGAATTCTACCTGAAAGCCAGTGTGGTTTCAGAACCAACAGGAGTACCACAGACACGGTATTTGTTCTCAGACAACTGCAAGAGAAGTGTAGGGAACAGAACAAAGGTCTCTAGGTAACCTTTGTTGACCTCACCAAGGCTTTCGATACTGTGAGCAGAAAAGGTCTGCGGCAGATTTTGGAACGTTTAGGATGTCCCCCCAAGTTCCTTAAAATGATCATCTCACTCCATGAGGATCAGCACGGCCAAGTCAGACATGGCAATGCACTTTCTGAGCCCTTTCTAATAACCAGTGGTGTGAAACAAGGCTGCATTCTCTCACCAGCCCTATTCACAGTCTTTTTCAGCATGATGCTCCAAAGGGCCACAGCAGACCTCGATGATCAGGACGGTATCTATATGCGATACCGTACCAGTGGAAGCCTTTTCAACCTAAGGCGACTGAAGGCCCACACTAAGACCTTAAATCATCTTGTCCGGGGAGGTGCTTTATGCTGATGATGCCACTCTTGTCACCCCCACAGAAGTAGCTCTACAGTGTTTAACATCCTGCTTTGCAGAGGCTGCTGAGGTCTTTGGGCTGGAAGTCAGCTTAAAGAAGACAGAAGTTCTCTATCAACCGGCACCTCAGGAAGTCTTCTATCATCCCCATATCACCATTGGCAAATCAGAGCTCAAATCAGTCCAGCAGTTTAATTACCTAGGTAGCATCATCTTCTCGGACAGTAAGATTGACAGAGAGATAGACAACAGGTTAGCAAAGGCATATAGTGCCTTCAGAAAGCTTCATGAAAGAGTTTGGCAAAATAAACACTTGAAGAAAAGTACAAAGATCAGTGTTTACAGAGTCATAGTGCTGTCTACTCTCTTATATGGATCTGAATCATGGGTCATTTATTGCCACCACCTGCGACTCCTAGAACACTTCCATCAACGCTGCCTCTGTACAATCCTAAACATTCACTGGTCAGATTACGTGACTAATACATCTGTTCTAGAACAAGCAGCAGTTACGAGTATTGAGGCCATGTTGCTGAGAACACAGCTGTGTTGGGCAGGGCACGTCTCCAGGATGAAGGACCACCGCCTCCCTAAGATCTTGCTTTATGGTGAACTTGCCGCTGGCTGCCGCAAGAGAGGAGCCCCGAAGAGAAGATACAAGGACTCCCTGAAACAACATCTCAGCCTTGGCCACATTGATCAACATAACTGGTCTACTCTGGCCTCCAATCAGGAGGTCTGGAGACACACTATCTTTAACGCTGCTGATGCTTTTGAGAAAGCACACAGGATCACTCTCGAGGAGAAAAGACAACGCAGAAGGAACCGTGTCTTGCAGAATATACCACCTAAGGAGTCTTTCTGCTGTGCCTTTTGCAACTGGACTTGTCTATCTTGTATTGGCCTTTTTAGCCACCAACGCACTTGTAACAAATGTGGGTAGAGCCCTTCCCAAATCTTCGTTTGCGAAGCCTAGCCATGGTTTAATTTACTGGTCTTTGGGCCTTGGGAGTGTTTTTGATTTAAAGGTGGTTTGAAGACTCAAAGTTGGATAGTCTCTAGACTAGGTTGTGTCAGTGCAGAACTTATGTGTCATCCAGCTACCTGTCCACAAAAGGGGTCTCTATCTGGTTTGGGAAATTTTTTGCCCTTTGCCCAAAACAATCCATATTTAGGGGCAGTTTTCTTTCTTGGTCCCTCCCAAGATCTCATGGTGCAGACAAAAACACTGCCTGACATAGGCATTTGACAACAAACACTTAATGTCCTGCAGTGGGAGAACAGGTTCCTTGGTTGGATCAGGTCATTCAGAGGCACAGCAGAGCTGAGGTTGTCTCTCCTCTTCCCACATGCACTTCTTGGTAGCGCTAGTTTTCTTACCCTGTTTAAATATCTCAAAGTGGGCAATCAGTTGTAACAAACATCAAAACTTAATGGGACTGCAGAACCCCACCTGGACAGCAGAAGCAAAGAAATGGGGTTAGTGCTCACAGGCTTTTCCAGAGGGTTGTAAAGTGGTTGGTGGCACAGGGCTTTTTGTCATTGCACGCTACTGGGAAAGCTTCAGCCTGTGGGATCCACGGAGTATTAACTCAGCTCCGTTCACGCAATGACTTCTTAAGAGGATTTAGATCCTGGAGCTGTACCTTGGTGATGGATACTGTCTTAAATGCTGCATAGGTACCACATCTTGTTTGCTTAATCGTGTGATCCAGGCAACTCAGCATGTCTCATCCCTTGGTTATTCCACCTTCACGTAATTTTTCCCCCTTGGCCACATGAGCCAGATTGGTCTATGGAGTTGGTGAATTGGATGTCAGCAGGAAGAGGGTTGTGATTTAAACACAAAAAAAATTGCATGATCTATTAGTATAAAAATTTATTTCTTTCCCTAAAGCTGTCTGCCCACTGTTATCATCTCAGGTCGATCCCAGTTGTAATATAAAAAGTACAAAGAAAACAAACCTTCTCAAATGAGAAAGGTCAGGAGGAAATCCAGTCTGACCAAGGGAATGTATCTTAAGCTGTTATAATATTGAATCATGGAAATGCAAGCCTGGAAGGGGCCTCAGGTGGCATATCCCTCTATGAGGCACCAGAATGATAAAGCTATAGCTCCACTGTTGGGTGCTTGTTTATACACAGGCATGTATATAGGGTCTATCTGTATGAATGTGGAGTGATGGAGATGTCTGAGTGGTACAGCAGGTTCCATATGCTGGTACAGTAAGTTCCATATGCTGGTACAGTGTTCTCGGGACAGAGGCCTTAAGAACCCATCTGTGATGTCTCCTTGTAGTCCATTACATTTCTGTTTTCCAAATATTCCTGTGTAGTTTACCCTGCCTTTCTGCACACCAAGGCAAAAGGAGGTCTTGCACTGGCCCAAAGGTCACAAGAGCCAACAACCACATGTGCCACCCACAGCAAACAGCTATTTGGACAGCCTGAGTCACCAGTATTGGTGCCTTCTGGAAACAAACCTTCTCATCCTTTGGAGGTACTGCATCATAGCCTTTGGGACCTATGTGGGAGCGAGGTTATCTGAACGTATCCCCTAATTTCTCTGTGCTTTGCTTCCCCATCCCTAAAGCAGGGGTGCCACTTCTCTCCTGGGGTAGTAGATGTGTTCCAGGTGATGAAACATACAGACTGTATGGCATTGAAGGAATATACATACCCAAGGTAGAAATACCCAGAATGCAGAAAATGTCTTTACTTTCTGTGAGATGTTTATTTTGGAAGGAGAAACCACATTAAGAAGATGGCTTTAGCAAAATCATGGCCAGCTGCTGTGGAAACATCAGCTGAAGTTCAATGCATAGTGATAAAAAAGAGTGATATCAAATTCCTGTCACTGCTGGTGGCAGGAACACACGAGACGTGAGGATTCAGAAGGGAAAATGCTTCAAAAATATATCTGACTCTGCCTATGCTGGTGTTATACATATGATATAGTGGAACCAAAACATCAAAAGTGATTGAAAGTATATTTGAAGATGTGTTACTTGTGACAAACCTTAATATTTACAAATGAGAAACTGAATAAGTATTTACTACTATGATCATTTATGGCAAACAAGTAAACCGTGCGATACCCTTTGAAACAGTAAAATAGAAAAAATTTAAAATCTATAATTTTAATCAAAAGTTTGTTTCAGTCATTGAAATTCTGTTATTGCTGCTTACAAACATTAAAGTCAATCAAAACATCAGTAGCCTGCAGGATCAATATTTTTAATATGTTTACATCATTGCAGTGCTGCAGATTTTTGGCTAATGGATCTCACACATATTGATTTCCATGGGAAGTGTTAGCCTGATACTGAAATAATTAAAAAAAAAACTCAGGGATTATTGGTTTGGAATTTTGAAGGAGATAGAAGTATAAAAATTGGTTATTGACTGAATTGCTTGGGGTGAATGAACCTTCGGCACTTGCAATAAACTTGTAGCACAGAGTCATTACTGAATACTACCTTACTCCCTTAAACCTAAAATCAGTCAATATCCTATTATAACAATGCAAATTGTGGTGAAATAGCATAGCTGGTCATTTTCAAAGTAGAAGGATATTCATAAGCATCTACATACATATATGGATGGCTGTATTAAGCCAGCTCTGGGATATGCACAACAGCTGATTTTGAAGTTAATTTTAATATATTGAGTTTATCTTGATATTAATGCCAAAGAGTTGATTTGAACTAATTGTTTAAAACAAGCTTAATGACTTTATGGATACTAAAATGATTACAAATCCAGTAAAATATCATATACAAATGTATAAACAAGTATAAACAATTCAAATGTATAAATAATTCAGCGTTGCCTGTATATTGTATAAATGTATAAACAAGTATATTCAATATTCTGTATTCTGTAAAAATGCAGGTGATTTTTTTCTATTTATTCTGTGTTTTGGGAGAGAGATCTAGAAACTGCAAGCAGTGATTACCCTGAACTTGTGCAGGTGTCCTGAAACAAGACCGCCCTCACCCATGCCCCAGCCCTGTTATGTCTGGCTTCTGCCCTCCTTATTCATTCCCATATTCCATAAGTATTATGATTTTATTTACCTAGCATAATTCTTCTCTTTTTAAGCAAGGATTGTGCATGCACAGGGATCATGCATCTCTGATATCTGGTGAAATAAATGAGTTCTCCATTCCAAAAGAGACTCTGCATTCCCAGACAGGGACTGAATGAGTTTACCACAAGAAGGTAAGAATAGAAATAGAATAGAAATTTTTATTCATAGTTAAATGAAAAACACCTAAACAAAAAGTTGCTTTTTGTTTCCTGCTTTAAAAAATCTTCAAGCCTCTATTTTGCTCTATGCTGGAGACCAGTAGCTGAAAGTAGGTACTGCAATCTGCAGGCTGTTGAGTGAAATATATTTTCACCTGAGCTGTATAAATATTTAAGAAGCATATACTAAAACAGTAATGATAATTCAGTGCCTGTGATAGTATGGAAAAGAGAAATTGTGTTCATGTTTTATTATTACAAAGTTATCTTTAAACTTTCGCTGATTTTTTTTTTTTTCTGATTTGTTGCTTTGCCCATACTGACCAAAACCAGAGTGGACTAGGTTTCAGTGGAGTTCAGCAGAAACCTGGTAGTGGCAGGATCAGTAATTGGTGCCTCACTTTAACTACAGATGTCTGACAACAGGCAGGTTACTGTATCCTGCTGGAGTCTCGATGGACTGATACCATTTGGGAATAACTACTAATGAAGTCTAAAATTTCTCGGTAAACTTGTTAATGGAGTCCTGTCATTGGCAAGGTAACTCTGTAGTTACTCTTCAAGTCATGTAGTTTCTTAATAATTAACATCCTCCAAATTGCTCAAACCACTCACTGAGGACAGAGAGATGCATTCTATATTGGTGGCAGCCCAGCCACAGGCAGACATGATGGGCAGCAACCTGCCTGCCCCTGCATTGCATATGACCCTGCACTACTGTGTAGGTTCAGGCTTGGGTTGATTTTGGAGCAACCTCCTTCTTATTTTACCTTGACTGGAATGGATTTACACTTTCTGGTCATTTTCAAAATTTTTGGGTTTTATTTAAGTAAATACTAAAACAGTATTTCAGAATAAAGCTTTCCACATTTACCTGTTCTGCACCCCAGAAGATCTGATGTGTATCTCTGTTCTGTAATTATTAAAAGACAAAGTGGAAAGATGAAGAATGTTTCCTAAGAACAAAGAACTAAGGGAAGGTAAAATCCTCATTTGTAAAAATCACTCTTCTCTTAGATTGAAACTTGCCACAGTCCCAGGGGGGATGGGGCCGTGATACAGCACAGGCAGGTCCTGAGTCAAGGTAGAGGTGCAAATGGAAAGCTTTATTGAGGTGTGTTGAGGGTTTATGGGTTCAGGCGAGGAAAGGGCTAGAACACGGGGTGGAGCATGAGACAGACGAATGGGGGAACAAATCGGGGTAGGGACACAGGCAAAGGGGGAGGAACATGGGAGGAACCGGGGAAGGAAAGGGCGAATGGTAACTGTCTCCTCTCTGCAGCTTCTGCAGCCTATCAGAGAGGGGAGCGGGGAAGCAGGGAGCAGGCAAAACTCGTGGCAAGCCCGGGCATGCCCAGGCTGTGCGCTGTGTAGTGTGAGTGCAATGCAATGCACATATCTGAAGCCACATAATAATGGTAAAGTCCATATAATAAAGTCCTGTCAATTGCTGTATGTCTTTCTCCACGCCTGGAACCACTCCCATCCTGACTCTTGCTCCTTCACAGAAACTTGTTAAAGTACTTAATAAAAAATAATATTTTACCTTTCTTATCGGAAGCAGAGACTGAATATATGCAGGAATGGGGACTGAAAAAGGTATGCACAACTTCTGGTATTTAAAATGTCATGTTTTCTTAATGAGGAAAATAAAAATATTTTAAAAGGATATAAAAATAGTAGTGTGTTCCCCCCACTTGTTTTTGTAGATTTTCTAATCGTTTTCAATTCAAAGCATAGAAAAATATAGAAGTTTGAGCTTTAGAACTTCTTCTGAAGAGAACAAACTAAACCAAGAAATACAACAGTACTGCAAATTTTTTTCCAAAGCCTGTTTAAAAAAGTGTAGGTTTTATAAACTGTAGGAGTTGTATTTTTAAAAAAGAAAAAAACAACCTTATGTGGTACCATAGCAAAAGTTTTAAAGAGCCAGAAAAAAGGAGAATGAAATATGTTTGATAGTTAAAGACACCTTCATGAATGAAGTAGGACAGAAAATAAGTAAGGTGCAGCAAAGGTCTTGTGGCAGGATCACGAGGGAGTACGGAAACCAGTAGTGACTTGAAGCGACTTGTAGCAGGACCCTAAAAACACAAAGATGAAGAACGTTTTCCTGTAAGCAATGGCTTTTCCCATGCATGCACTGTTTTGCTGTCCATTCCCTTGGTCCCCTTGGGGTAGTAATACCAGCAGGACAGAGGTGACCTTGCAATGTTATAGAGATGTTTGCCATAGAAAACAGTGCTGTGTGCTGACTCTGGCAGTCCACGCAAGTTCATTGTCCCTATGGTAGTGAAACACCTACAGTTATTTTCATAATCTCCCTCTGTGAAATGAAAGTAATGTGGTTTTTGTCATAGTTGTTGGGTATTTTTAATGCTATGGTTCCAAAATGTAAATATTTTTTAAGATGATCATGCTGTTTTCCAGAGCACGCAACCCAAATATCTACACTGGGAGAGCCATCTGTTTTCCTGGGAAATGTTCATAAGAAAAGGAGAGGCTGAGCATCAGAGCTGAGGGTCTTAAGGTTGGTGTTTCACACCCCAGCAAAGCTTCCTGGGATTGGCTGTAACTCAGACAGTCCCTGGGGACATGATTTATGGCCATGTCCCTTGGTTTCTCAAGACACCAGTATTTTACATTCTGCTCAATCTCCACACAAGATGGTCCAGGAGATCACGTTGCTCAAGTTTCTGTGCCTGGCAATTTTTCTGCGTCTAAGTTGGGGGTATTAAACACCTAAACATCACTTTGCCGCCTTCTGAATCAGGATGAAGCCAGAGTGAGAAATCAGCTCGCTTTATGAACTGAGCTTAAACACAAGTAAGCAGTCAGGAAGGTGATGGGAGCACAGCCCTGCATCCTGGACTGTTGGGGTAGCCTGGCCATGGAACCCTAAGCACAGGTTTCCACTCACTGAGCTGAGTATATAACCCCTAAATTACCAGAGCTACAGCTGCATAACTTGCCTTGACTTCAGTGGGCATTCTGGGGCTAAAATTTTCAGCAATGCTGTGCAGATTTAGGAGATATTCTCTTGGAAAAGTTAAAAACATCACTTTTTTTTCCTTTGTTTTCTGAGTTCTGTAATTGTATGCAGAACTGATCATAATAGAGGAGGACATTTTGATAACCTCGTGGTTCAGTTATAATGATAATACAGACTGCAGTGACTTCAGAAACACAAAATGAATTCAATAAACCCTGTAGAACTCCTAAAACTTTTTTTTTTTCACAGACAAGCAGAGCTCAATTCCTTTTTCTTAGAGCAGAAGTAAGTTCCTCAGCATGGTTTTCAATAAGTATCTTAAATTTGTAATCTTCTTGTATATACTACATAAAAAATCCCTGTACTCAAGTATGCTGTGTGTATGCCTACATGCACACAAATATTGAACTGGAATGTCACAGTATGAAAGACTTTATGCCTTGTGTTTGCCGTGTTTATTTTGTTCATCATGTTATACATAGGTTCATCCAGATACATAGGTTATTCTTGGAAGGTGAAATATGTACCTCACCTGGTATAGAAAAATGTTGGGAAAATTATAAAAGCATTTATGTCTCCAGCATTCAGTATGTTTGCAAACACACTTTTTTTGGTGGCAGTGTTTACCTCAGGAATTTGTGACCACTTTCTGTAAGGATTTGCCTTTGGCTGGATGGGGGGGCCAGGCAGCGATTTAATGTTTTTAAACATATTTTAATTGGAACTCTTACTAGCATCTAAGGAACTTGAAGAAGTACAAATTGCAGCTTTGACATGGTAGCATTATCTGGATGAGCAATAATATAACTTTAGATAATTATTCTTTCTTGTATCAATAGTACAGTTTTGTTTCTGTTAGGATGCAGGAGGTAATTCTTTCTAGTGATGTCACTAGGTATCATCCAAACATTATTATCAGACTTTTACTGTGTTCAAATCTTATTTGATTACTAGAGAAGTTAACGAGGAGATTCAGCTTTTTCTTAGGATTTATTAGGATTTCTCTTATTAACTTGCAATTATTAAAATTATGATGGAGGTTAGCATATTCTTAAGTAATGGGATTTTGAAAGAAAGTGTTCACAGTGGGCTAAGTTCAGGAGAGTACTTGAAACATGATGCCACGGGACACTGGAAACTGTTGCATCTTACTGAATTTTACACAAATCAGGGTTGTATAGCATCCTTCAGGACTGATGCTTCAGTCATATATGCTGAATTTAATGCATTAAGAAATCTTGCATGGAATTTAAGCAAAATCTTTATGTTCATAAGCTTTGGTTGTGTTTGTGCAAAATACTTTATTTTGAATATAACTGCTAATTTCCTGCTGTGTGATGTGCTGTTACATTTGCAATCAAGTCTTGTGGACAGGAGTTTATGTGCACCTGAATAAGATAGTTCTAAAATAGGTAAGCTGTGTCAGTTCAGTGGATATTACTATTGCTAGTGTGGTAAAATAGAGAAAAAGTAGCAGCTCCACAACCGCTGGGCTGTCTTATGGTCCTACACAACAGTCAGTGTTCTGCTTTAAGCTGCAAGTATAGGTATTTAATCAATGGAGTACAAATTTTTTAACTTTTTAAGTTTTGGGAAGTTAACAGCTTCCTTGGAAAACGAAATCAGAAATAGCATGTGGTGATTGTACAGCTGTGTAGTGTTGCAGAACTACCTCCAGATTCATGCATGGGACTGCATCACCATCTCATACCTCTCTTTCCGCCTCCTCTGCCAATTTCTCCTTTCTGTTATAATAGGGGAGAAATTGATTCCAAGTGTGTTTTCTTGACCCCCTACTCCATACATGTTAGCACCTAACCTTCTACAGTCGTGTCTGTATTTACAGTAATTATATGCATAATGTGGCATATTATTGTCTGGACTTCCTGTTTAATCAGTTCAGAGCTTCTTACAAGTGCAGCTGAAAAGGGCAAACAAAATTAAAGCTTTATATACCAAAACAAGTTTGATTTCCTAAGCTCCCAGCATTCCAAAGGACAGAGATTTGTTCCACCAAGTTTTGTGATGGCTTGCAGATGGGCAATGATTAATCGGAGAGCTAACTGTGAAGTAGTTTGCAATTAAACTGGAAAGCTCTGAAGCATGCTAATTGAATCAGAAAATTAGAGACACTGAACAGTAATTGGCTATTTCTCATGCAGCAGGTGCTTGGCCACTCATCTGTGGAACAAGGTATTTAAGGCACATTAGCACTAGGAAAAATACTTCTTGATATGGAACAGTCAGATTTTCTGCTCATTTTCACCATGGATGTCAAAACACGCAGCTGGGATAATTAGTACCACAGCTCATGTTGCAAGAGTTTGAGTGGGGTTGTCATGAACCTACATGTATGCACTGTCTTGGATCAGGTTGAAGTTGGGATACCTGAGTAACTTCCTAGCCCTTGTGGACTAGCAAATTCCTACTTTTACTTTTTTTTTTTTTTAAAGTAAACACAGCACAATGTTTTAATGGTAGCAGTCCGGGTTATATGGTTGATCATCATGTGCTAATAGCCACTTCCAGGCTTCCAGGAGATCAGCTCTGTACCTTGGAATCCTCCTTCATAAACCAGGATAGTGCTTGCTTGCCTGCTGTCATGCATTTTGAAGTCTACCCATGGAAAAATGATGTATGGGCACTAGGTAACACTGCCATGTGTTTTTATTACACCATTTAGCTCCTCGGACTTTACAGGGGAAAAAAAGACTTTTTTCTGTGTTCTGCTTATGAATGTCAAAATTAGTGGAGTGTGGATTACTGAGGATCTGTGAATTGCTTTAGTGAGGTACTTTCACTTTTTTTTTCATCTTTCTGTGGCTTTAAAAATTGGAAAGTTTCTAGCTGAATATTAGTTGAGGGCATCAACAGTATAAATCTAATACTGCTGTGAGCTTTGGAGATGCATAACACCAATTCATATCATGTCTCAGCATGAGTTTATATCTTCTAATTAGTACCATCATTTTATAGAGAGCACATGCAATGAAAGTTTGTTTGCTGTGCCAACAGAGACCAGAGCACATACAGTAGTTTTGCTATAGTAGAATGATGGTGCTTGCTCTATGAGCATAAATGACTTGTAGCCTGAGCAGTAGGTAACCAAAAAAGAGAGGAATTTAATAAATGAAATGATGGAGAGTTTTTACAGACATATAACCATTTTCAAATTAGATTGGGTGGGGCACATGATTTCTTTCTTCGCAACTAATTAGAGCATGGTATGCTTATTGTTGAATGAAAAAGAAAGTATTAAAATACAAATGCACTGTATCATATTACTCTGGGTATCAAGAAGCAGAATATTACAATATTCAAATGCTAATCATCTAACTTAGTGGATGACTGCAGAAAGTATGTATTTGAGCTGAGACATAAATTATAAATTGTAAACAGTGCATAGGGGATATGTTATAACTGTGTCTCATTTAAATTAAGGCAGGAAGTTTTCTCTGAAGCAGATTATGTGCCTTCATTAAGTTTTAAAATATCCTCTGTAATGTTTTATTAAGATTACTTGGCACAATGTTTCCCAAACTGGATGGTAGCAATATATACTGGTGGAAACAGCCGCAGTGGTAGAGGTGGCTCAGGTGCATTGCTGCACTCCACAGCTTTAAATAGCACACTTCTCAACCAAGTGCTAGTGCACGTATACCAGTTCTTTTCCATGTAATACCCTTCCCCAAAAATCCTGATGCCTTTGCTCTCTGTACTTGAAAGCAGCTCCAAAACATTTACATGATCAATGTTTGTTGCTGGAGGGATGCAGTTTGCTTTTCCATGGACAAGTGAGAACATATTGATCATTTTATTCTATTTGCTATTTCTAAATTCAATATACCTCCGAGTCGATAAGCAAGATCGAGAGCATATTCTTTTTTTGTGTGCCTGCTTGTAGCTTGTTCTCAAGATCCAAGATACATTTTTGATTAATCACGAATGCTCTGAGGTCATGGAAAGCAAATGTGTTTGTGGAATGTCAGCTGATGCTGTCAGATAAATGTCTTAAGCTTAGCCAGGGTTCATGCCCCAGCTTTAGGCTGTGCCAAATGTCTCCCCTTGTTGAGGCAGATAACAGCTACACTGGAGGCTACTGAGCTGTTTGTTCACTGAAACGGCTGACCTTGCCATGTGAGGCTACAGTCAGGTGAAAAAAACGCTGAAGATATTTTAATTGAAACTTAACTTCATGCATTTTCCCCATCTTGAATGAAAATTATTTTTAAATTCCCCTTCTTGCACTGGGGTTTGTCCACTCAGCTTCTCCAGTGTCTACCTGGCTACCTGGTCTGATTCCATGTATGCGAGCCTCCTTTGATAACTTCCATGTCTTCTGAGAAACCTCTGAGAAGGTATTTTTGTACAGGGCTAAATAGGGAAGAAGGCCTGGCAGCAAAAATAAACATTTTTAGGGGCAGTTCACATTTGGGTTGTTAGATTCTCCCATAATCTTGCATGGTGGCCTGGAGATAGGGGTGCATTAGAGGGATGCTTAGAAGTGCCTTCCCTCATCCATGGCAGGCTTTTAGAATCACCTTTAGCTCATCCAGGGTGGTTAGTCCTCTAACAAGTTGTCAGGCACGGATAAGGAGCAGTGACATGATTGCAAAGCCAACGCCTGCAAGAGAGATCAAGATGCACACAGCTTGGTTTGTAGTGCTGAAGGCAAAAAGATAGATCATATGGTGGTGCATAAATAAGTGAAAACTCCCAGTTCTACTTGTGGGCATTTGTTGTAAACCCCCTCAAGTCAATGCTTTCGCTCCCTCCCATCTCTCCCCCAAAACATGTTTGTTCTTTGCTCCAAAGATTATGCTCCTCTTCCCTCTCAAGAAGTTCATACTGTCATGGGTAAATCATCAGGGCTAATTAGACACAATAATGCTGCAAAAAGTTTTTTTTAAAAAGATATAACGCATCTGTCATGAACTCCCACCAGATCTCTTGGAAATGAGATATTTTTAATATTTTATGCAGAATACAAAATATCTTGAGGAAATGGTTTTATATTCTGTGTACCAAAACAAAACCTTCAGTGTCAAACAAGTAATATTGTCTAAGCAGCCCTTTAAATGCTGTTATTTCAAATCTCTCCACTCCTAAAATATAAGTTTCATTTTAATAAAATGCACTCAATATAAAAAAACAGTTCCAGGGAGTAATGAAGAAAGTACGATGTATGTCTGGAATTTTATTTGAAGCCTGGAGTGCACCCTGATATAGGAATGTATCTTTATGTTTTTACAGCAAGTCTTACAAACAGAGATTTTTTTTTTAATGAGATGTTTTCGGCTAACCTCTAAATCAAATTAAATGTAAATATTTTTCACTTTGAACTAATTTTAAATAAATCACTGTCTGCTTTTGTCCTTTTGTCTTCTTGAAAACAATATTTAACATAGAGGTTTAAATCATGTCCTCCATGGTCTCCTAGTATGTTATTAACAGTTTTTTGTTTTGCATAATTTGTCTGTGCAGAAGGGAGAGATTATGCATGTGAGAAAGACATATTTGAATACTTCGAATGGCTAAAAGTTGAGCAAATCCCTGTTTCATGTTTGTTCTTAATGGCAGGTCACAGGTTAATAAAATAAAATTATTAATAAAATTAATAAAATTACATGATTGACAGAAAAATGCACTTAATTAAATTCCATGAATCCCCATAAAGTTTCAAGTCATTTATCTAAATACTAAGCCTGAAACATGTTCTTTAAATAGATCAGTAACTCTTATTAAAAAGAGAAACATATCTAGCTTGGCACATGTGCAAGTACTTCTACATGATGACCCTGTTATTCCTGACATGCAAAAATATATCTTTTCTCCAGCATAGTATTTGCATGCACCATTTATGCAGCTTTTTATCCTGGGACAGCCACCAGCTGTGGTCCCCATGTATGTTTCAGCTCCACTGTGTCTTATAAATTCAAGTAGCATTGCCGTGTAGGAGCCCTGTGATGAAGTAGCTCAGCAATTTCACTCAGCAGATATAGAGATGGTCTGTGCATGGTGCAGAAGTGACCCTGAGCAGGTCATAACTACAATGATAAGGGAGCACTTTACACTGTCCAAGCTGTGGTGGTCAGCTTTGGGGGGGAAAATTACATATAAAATATTTATATTTTCTTGTTGATACGTTATTTTTATATATACATGTCTGCTCCTAGGCTCAGCTCAGCTGGAAAGGCAGGGCAGAAAAGGTGAATGAAGAAATAAAATTATCGATGGAATTAAATCAAAGAAACAACAGAAGTCTTTGTCAGCAAATTTATCAGTACAGTTGTACTAAAGGTCTCCTGCAAACATTTTATTGACCCAGGTCCTGCCTCAAGTTATTCCTTACAGGGGACACAGTGTTACTTAGGATATTTAATGTTCGGATTAACCCACCCAAGTTATGAATTGTGTTCTGCTCTATTGTTTCTTCTTATTATTGGTCCTGTCCTTTTTCCTTCTGGTTTGCGAATTGTTTAACTGAGCATGAATTCCTCCAGCAGCTGCGTTGAATCAGACCATAGCCAGCTAAGATCAGCAGATATGATGTTAAAATTTAAATGGTTTAGGTGGTCATATACAACAAGTGAATTTGTCACTGATGGAAACAGATTTACTCAATCTCAGAAGACAGCTCAGAATCAGTTTTGTCTGTTTGCCTATTTAGGGTCTGTCCAAGGAGCAATTGCATTAATAGAGTTGGTCCATGAGCTGAGTTCTGCCTGCTGCCCATCCCTGGCTTGGGAGCTCTGAGCAGAGTAGCATTAAAGTCCTCTGGCTTCTCCCAGACCTGGTCAGAAAGTATGTTCTTACTTTTATATCTAAATGTATTTTTGATTGAGAACTATGCAATTAGGGAAGTTGCTGAGTTTCACAGGTAGCATTCACCTGCTCTATTTTTTAACAATATTAATATGGGTGCCACCTCCTTGCCCTTGCATCTTGAAGTTCATGATCTGGTTCCCTTGCACACCAAGTTAATTTTTTCCGCTGCTGGATTTTATTTAGACAGTAAGAGGAAATAAGACTATGTTTCTTGTAGTCAGAATATGGCCTTAGTGTATCCTACATGTGTTTTAGCACCTCAACAGGGGCAAGAGATAGTTGTTTTGCTTCATCTAAACTCAGTGAGAAAGGTTGGCCATCTTCTAGCTACAAAAGAAACTTAATAAAGCAAATGAGGCAACTTAGAAAATGAGATAAGACATAGCTGTGCTCAAAGTCACAGAGAAGCATGAATGAAACGAGGTTTGCAGAGGAGGTATCTGATTTGTTCAGCGTAAATGTAAAGAACCTACCTTTCTCTTCCCACCGAGGACCCAGGCTCTCTGAGACAGGCTCTGTTTTTCTGCAAAAGGAGAAAAGGAAAAGTACAAGCTTCTCTTCAACTGGTCAAGGCAAGTGAAAGCAAAGCAAAAACATACAAAGGAGAGAAAGATAAACTCATATGGATATGCGCCAGTAGAGGGGCAACTGACCTCTGGATGCGCATGCCAAGAGAGGCTGTCAGTATTTAATCTATTCTGGTTGTGAACACAAAATGTCAATCTCCTTTCTGTTTCTGTTACCCATCTTTGCTGGGCACAAGTTCAGAGCTTCTGCAGGTGCTTGCAAACAGCATTTCTGGACAGGACCATCAGAAGGGGGTAATCCACCAAAGCAGGTGTCCACAGTGATGTATTGATGGTGGAAACCTGGTGACCATGTTTTTCCATCAGTTTTCAGCTGGTCTTGTTAAGAGAAGCCACTGGGTGTTATGCACAGCTTCATGATGCCTGGTCCACCTTGGCAGTGCTAGATGCACCTGATCTGCCCTGCCCTTGGCATGGTCCTTTTAACATATTTGTCAGTAGATGTACTTCTCTGAAAACTGTTAACAGTAGGCTCTGTATTGTAAGCAACTGTGCAAAGTCCTCCTGTATTCTGAAATCTGAAGAAAAAAAAAGAAGCAATGGGCACAAAATGCTGTTGTATGGTGTGACAGTATTTGTCAAAAGGAGCAGCAGCCTAATTATGCTCATTCTTTGCAGGCATTTCAGCAAAGAAGAGCTTTATTGAGGAACTTGAAGGAAGTTAATCAAGCAGGTCTGCAGAAGTTTATGAAAAAATTGCACAGGTTAACCCTTGGAGGGCCAATGGATGAGCTGACTAGAGGCAGGAGTGAGTTCAGAATGAGACTGGGCAGGAGGCAGGAAGCTCATGTACATCTGTATGACCAGTCTTCGCGAATGAAGATTTGGGAAAGGTCTTTACCCTTTGAGCCTGCGCAGTGGATTTTTTAGGTGAGACACAGTGTGCGCTGAGCTGAGCCCACCCTTTAATCCTAAGGTTCATCTGCTGGGGCCGAGCGAGCTTGGACAGTGGCAGCGAGGTCCTCAGGACGTAGATTTGTTTAGAGTGACCTTCTCTTAGATGGATGGCCTTACAGGGCTGACGAGCTCCATCTGCCCAGGGGAGTTTGCCTGACCAGGAATTGAACCTGGGCCGCAGTGGTGAGAGTGCTGCATCCTAACCACTAGACCACCAGGGGTACCCTGAGTTAGTAAAAGTGCCTTGAGAACAGCCGTGAGCATTGGAATGTGGCTACCTCTGCTTTTGTGCTCCTCACACAATTTCTGGTGCACCTGTGCCCATGCCAAGGGATGCTCTTTAGACACAGTTCTGGAGCAAGGATTTCCCCAGGACTGTTCCCCAGAGGCAGCTGGATGCCGTATCCCTGTTTTGGGGCTGGGGAGAGTTTAGTTTAAGGACAGGCACAGGCTATTCAGTGCTAGCTGGATGCACTACCCAGCAATGTTCTTGCTTGTGTTAAATTTATCAGCATAAACTAAGTCTGTGAGCTTTGAAAGTGAAAAAAACTTCCTTACGTTAGACATGATCAAGAAAGCAGAGCTGGTGAAGGAGGCAAAGAGAAGAGCCCATGGTCAAAGCTGTAAAATATGAAGAAACATCTTTACAGTAACATTGAGGAGGAGTATCTGCAGGGCAAGAGGTTCATTAGCAGGACAAAAGAAAGGCAATATAGTGACCATGGTCTAGTTGGTGAGCCTGGGAATCAGTGCTGGCTTTAACAAATCAGGTGAGAATGGTTTTAGGGGTATTACACAGGATTTACACAACAATAGCAGATGAAGTGAGCCAGATGTCACTTCCAGAAAACAGAGAGAGCATCAGATTTCATGTCAATGAAAAAAAAACTGGTTTATATTGGACTTTTACCTCTGTTTTCAATGTCCATTGAAGGCATACATTTAGCAACATAAATGCAACTCTTTCAAAGCTGAATTTCTTACTATGCTTATATAAATTTTACAATTTGATTAAGTGTTTGTAGTTATGTTTTGGGTCATAGCAATATCTTTATCAGCAGCATAATTCATACTGTAGCAGTTAGTATGACATTAGAGAAAAGTATGAGTTTATCCCTTAGATCTAATTGGCTTCACTACATAGTTCAAAAATCATTGGCATATAGTGAAACCATGCTCACAGAAAATGCACCACGCTAATAAACTCAGATCTGATATTTACTGTATTGCTATTAAGTTTAAATCAATGCATATCTGACACATATCATTATTTTAAAACTGTATATCATAAAATAAGTACTAAAGCAATGAGATTCAGTAGTGAGGTCTGTTTTATCCACCAGATCATCAACAACATGACTGTTGCTCTTACAGAATTATTTTGGAAATGCAAAATCAATTCTTTGAACCATGTATTTAGGGTCCTAGTTGACAGAAAGTTAAATATGAGTCAGCAGTGCCCCAGCAGCCAGGAGGGCCAACCGTGTCCGGGGGGGTATGAGGGAAAGCTTTGCCAGCCAGTTGAGGGAGGTGATTGTCCTGCTCTGCTCTGCTCTGCACTGGTGTGGCCTCACCTTGAATATTGTGGCAGTTTTGGGCACCACAATATAAGAAAGATACTAAGCTGTTAAGAGAGTGTCCAAAGGAGGGCAACAAAGACAATGAAGGGCTTTGAAGAGAAGCCGTATGAGAAGAGGCTGAGGTCACTTCGTGTGTTCAGCCTGGAGAAGAGGAGACTGAGGAAAGACCTCATTGCAGTTGTCATGGGTTGAGCTGCCCCCTCCCCGGGGGCAGGGGGCTGGAAGTAGTTGGTCCCAGATGAGTTTCTGACAAGGAACCAATCAGAGCTGGTTTTTCACCTCTGTGAAATTAGAATATTACAACAGCTGGAAGTTTTTGACAGAGTGTGAGGAGAGATTTAGAGCCATGAGGTGAGAGGAGGGAGGCCACCGGGCCCCTTGCAGGGGGCCAGACCCTCTTCCCCCTAAGCCGGGCTGCGGGGAGCCTGGGACAGTATTATTACTGGACTGGGTGCCCATGGCCAAAAGGCTAGGGGGCATTTTGCCCCCCACTGCCCAGGACAGGTGATGGCATGGACTTAGAGGCCAGCCAGGGGTGTTAGAGCTAGCCCCCCCCCTGGCAGGCAGGCTTGGTATTAGAGCCGAGCCACAGACGGACCGAGGGGTGGTCTGGAGCCCGGAGAAGCAGCTGTGATTATGCAGAGCTGAAAGAACTCCAGGCAGAGGACAGAGACCAAAGCAGCCTTGCTGCTACCCTTTTTTCCCCCACCCTATAATGGCGAGGGAAAGGGTGCGACCTTGAGCTGAGGCTGAAGAAATGGGAGACGAGCCAAAAGGCTTGAAGGTGCCCTATGTGAGGTTTGGACGAGGGGAGCCGAAAACCAAAGGACGAGGAATGCAGGGAATGGCCCCCCTTGCCACGTGGCAAGTCGAGCTGAAGCTGCAGGAGCTGAAACAGAGAGAAGCCAAACCAAGCAGGCTTTTTCTGGGTAAAGACTTTTGGTGAAAACTATTTGGGGTAAAAAGACTGAGCAAAACCCAGAAACCCTGCAACCTGGAGAGGAAGAGTGAACATCTTACTCTCTGGGAGGAACCTTCACGAACCGGGGGGAAAGAACTCACAAACTGACTCCCTGGACCTTCGTGATGAAGACCTGGTAAAGCAAATGTTCCTTTGTAGCCCAGGAGGAGACCTCAGCAGAAGCTGAGGGCTGGTGGGGGTGCAAGAAGACCCCTTCCCTGATACCCCAATGAGAGAGAGACCCTTAACTATCACCCTGAAAACTTCTCCTGAACTGATGTGGGAGAGTCCAGGGGTGGTAGAAGTTGTGTTAATACTGTGTATTTATTTGCTTCTTAGTTTCTATACTATTTATTGTGTAAGTAATAAATTGTAATATAATTCCCCCATGCTGAGTTGTGCTTGTCTGAAAACTTCTCTTCCGTGTTGAGGTAAATTCTGGGGGGAGCTTGGAGATTGGATTTTTGGGGTCAAACCCCTCAGCAGTCTACAGCTTCCTCATGAGGGGAAGAAGGAAGGGCAGGCACTGATCTCTTCTCTGTGGTGACCAGTGACAGGGGCCAAGGGAATGGCCTGAAGTTGTGTCAGGGAGGTTTAGGTTGGATATTAGAAAGAGGTTCTTCACCCAGAGGGTGGTTGGGTGCTGGAACAGGCTCCCCAGGGCAGTCGTTACAGCACCAAGCCTGACAGAAATAAAAAGGCATTTGGATAATACTCCCAGACATATTATGTGACTCTTGGGGATGGTCCTATGCAGGGCTAAGAGTTGGACTCGATGATCCTTGTGGGTCCCTTCCAACTCAACATATTCTGTGATTCTCTGATTCTTATGTATTTTAGGAAGGAAAGATGTGTAGTATAAGCATTCTCACAAATCAATGTGTTTTTAGAGAAGTTAAACAAAATACAGGCTGGTTATAACCACAATAAAAAGGTGGAATTGTAAAGAGCAGGGAATTTACTTCGGGTAAAAAGAAGAAAAAATGTAAGTTTTATTTTACATTTCAGCTTTAAAGAAGGCAAATACATCACATTAGTAACATTGGTCTTTGTCCTTTTTTTTTTTTTTAATCTGTTTTAAATAGTTGTGTATTATGTGTTTGTTTAGTGCCTACAGTTATTAAGAGCTGCCTGGAGGATGGACAGTGATGGCAGTTTCATCCCCACCTTTCTAATCTGTGCTGGCCCCTCTGAGCAAATGTTAGCACAAGTGACAGAAATGGGGACAAGAGAGTGATGGATGGGGCTTAGGGAAGCAGGATAAGTGGTGGGGTGGAAAAAGACTGGGGAAAGAAAAATATGTCTCTCTGAAATATTTCATCAACTGTAAGCAGGAGCCACTGTATCCAGAAAGACTTGCTTAGCCTTCCTCAGGAGGTTGCCAGTGGAGGGGCCTTATCTTCTGATGCTGAGAAATATTGCGGTGCTGAGTGACCCAGCCTCTGACATTTAATTCAGGTTTTTCACTGATGCCAGTCTGCATCATACTTCCCATTTTAAGAGAAAAATCTCTGCAGCAGCAGAGTGGATGTTGCAATGCTCGAGAACTTAGTTTTCAGAAATAGACATGTAAAAAACACCAAATCTAGCAATAAAACATCTGTCTTTGTTTTATAATAATATGATGCTTGCAGCTTTCCATTCTCAAACTACAGGAATGTGTCTGAGATCTTGACTGTTCAAAAGATCTGAGCTGTAACCTGCTCTACTGTTCTTCACTGTGGGAAAAGAGTATGAGTGGTACCTATGGACTGATAAAAATTTCTCTTCATAATGACATATGGGCTGAAAGCAAGAACCGCTTGATCTCTAAAGATGACTTTCACACTGTAATGTTTTAGGCTAATCTTCATCACAAACGAAGTTCATGGATTATTTTATCAGTGCTAGCTATTGCATGCCCATGCCCAGCCTCTTGTAAGTCCAGGATGATCTGTGTACCTTTTCAAAAGGCAGCTGCAGGCAAATGGAAATGAGACCTGAGGCACTGAAAGATTTGCACCTTATTAAAATGTAGTCTGAATTCCTTACAGATACCCACTCAGTTATCTTGTATAATCTTCTATCGGTACTGTATCTCCGCTTCAGTTTGTATGACATTATATGTTTTGAATAGGACAAAGGCCCACTGCCACTGTCAGTCCTGGTTCAGGCCCAATATTTATCTGCTTCTTTGTGGATGCCATTTTTTATCGGGTGTCCAGAAGAGCATTCCTCTGCCAACACACCATTTCCTGACGCATTGCTCTTTGGCTTGTGCGATTTCTGGAGAGACAAGCTCAGACCTGGATGCTTTTTCTCTCCACGATAGAGAAAAGGGATGTCTCTGGTGTCTGCTCTGAGGAGAAAGTTCATTCATGTGTAAATTACCAGTTGCCCTTTATTTGCTTGGTCCGTGGAGAGTGCATACACAGATAAAAGGCTCAGTGGGTCAGGGCTGAGTATGTGCTGGTTTCTCCCATGGCCACAATGACAGCGTTAGGGTTGTTGTCAAAGATTATCAGACAGACTATGGTGTCTTATCATTATTTACTTGCAGGGTAGCACATAAAAACAAAATTTGGCACATGGGAGGCTTTTTCAGCATTTCAGCTGAGTGTGCGTTGCAGGTGTATGGTGTTGTTACCATCAGCCTTCAATACCAGTAGTTCTGCATATCTGTCTTTATACTAAAATACTTTGCTTTGAATACCTAGAGGGAGAACATGCTCCAGGCTTCTTCAGCCCTCTGCAGAAAAAAAAAAAAAAAAAAAAGGCAGGTGTTATGTGAGGAAAATCACTTTTTAAATCTTATATAAAAAACTGGCAGAGGGAAGGTTGCACTAGTTTGAACTGAAGCCCCTTTAGAGTTTGATCTTGCATGCTTGTAATTTCCAGTTATGGCATTGAATGGCTCTCAAATTTTTCCAACACCCTGTTTTGTGTCTCATTTAATAACGTAGTTATAATATATTTGTCAACCTTACAACTGTATTTGTATTGGCATAAGAAGTGTACAGCAGCTGGGACCTACAAAATCGGTTATCTGTCACTCAGTTGCCTTTCACTGCAATGTAATAAAGAATCATTATGGGCCTAATAGGCAATGGTGATGTAAGTGCATTTTATGTGCCATTTTCAGATCAACAGTTAACACACAAAAGTAAAGTTGTTAAGTACATCCCTCTTTGTTTAAGAAGGCAAATCATAAATCAGACAGAATATTAATCTTATGAAATGTAAATTCAAGACCCAGAGGGTTTAATCTATTAGGTCAGCATTAGATTAGGGATCAGACCTATCCTTCGCTTCAATAACAAGTAGATAAAAGTCATCTGTGCTAGCATATTGCTTTTTACTTTTGTGACAGGGTTATGAATGCCTCTTAAAAGGCTTTTGTGGGGAGAAAAAAGCAAACCTTTTAATATATTTAAAAAACCTTAGAAATTAAATGGCTCAGACTGGATTAGGAGAGTGAGGGTTTAACTTGTTGCACATGCATTTTATATCTCTCATGAGAATTCTTTTCTTTTTCATTTTTATTAGTGATATCACATTTTTGTGTATAATATTGATGCTACTGAAATCACTTAATGGCTTTATTTGCCAGACAGAGCCTGTCTAAAAAAAGAAAGTTGTTAATGCTAATATTTTGAAATTCTCCTCCCTTGTTACTCTTTTAGTTATTGAAATTGCAGTTTGAAAATTCCCACAGTTTCAGAATCTAAGTTTCCTCTTGATCTTATTGATGAAGTTTGAAGCAAATGTTTTCAAAGCTACCCATAATTGCACTTTTTGTCTCTTTTTATGGATTAGTAAAGCTGGGGATAAGAAGAAAATTTGGAATATGATAGAAAGTCATAGTTCACAGTCTCATTTTACCTTCTTCTGCACATAATTCCAGTTCATTCAGTGGTCTATCCCACTGTCTCTGGTCCCTGCCACGGAGTGGTAAAACACAAGAAGGAACGCTGTACATCCTAGCTTGCATTCAGCATTTGGGAAAGGAAGGGTTTGGTAACTTGGTTCAAAAGTTTGGTTGATAACACCCAAAACGAGCTGCCATGGGGAAATTGCAGCTTACGTCCAGGTAGTAATTCACATGGAGCATTTGGCAACGTGAGATAGCAGGTAATGACAGCAGTGAAGGCTACAGTTTGAATAAGTCCTGATTTAATTGGATTGATAAAAGCTGTGTTCTTAGCTGCAAGCCTATCTAGCTGTATAGTATCCTTAGTTCTAGTGTGATGTAGCCTTATCAGTATAAAAACACATTTTCTGAAAGGTATGTTGGTAACCCAGTCTCAAAAACACTTAGGAGAGTTAGTGGAAGGATGCGGATTCCCAGTAATATCAACGTGTTTGTATAGTAACAGAATCGAAATGTTTGGCAGTTCTATATGTATATAAATATGTTTCATGTATGTAAGTGTGGAACATAGTACACAAATACACCATTTACTTAATATAAGCAGCAACCTTCTGTGGCAATTTTCCTAAGATTATATTTTATGCATCTGTGAGGATATATATATGATATAATTATATGACAAATAAAAATATTTGAAGGTAGTGAACAGATTTGTTTATATGCATCTTCTTTTACTTACCAGGATAGCTGATCTCAAATGTGGAATTCTTATTTACATTGTGTTATAAACAAGCATCCTTATACATACAGAACTATACATAACAACAAGGAGCAAATATCAGTGCTAAACCCAAACCTTTACTTCGAAGAACTCAGCCTACAGCATCCATGAGTGCTGTGTGTCAAATCATGGTGTGGATTCAATGAACACTGTAGTGCAATTAACCAGCTGTGTGACTTTTTGGCTGGGATACGACATTGTCTTTATCTTATGAAGCCAAGTCGTGTGTTTGATGTAAAGCTAAAACTGAGTCAGATTTTTGGGTAGCCTTAGAATACATTTGTGCCTGAGAAATGCATATGCAGTCAGACACCGGGTTTGTGTTTGCAGGTGTTGTGATTTATGACCACAAGTTAGTAAATATGCTGTGAATTATGTCTGCACTTAAAACTGCGTGACATTTAAAAACTTGCATGCTATTTGCATGACATTTAACATCTGATCACACTAGAGCAGGTCCTGCTACCCAGTAGCAAGAAACAAGCAATGGAGGTTGTGGAACTGACATGATTTTCGCCAGCTTTCCCCATTGAGTATGGGACCACTGCAAAGAGGGAAAATAGCTTTGTGCAATTTTGTGCTCTCCACTATGTATCATTAAGTCATGGCAAACAACTCTTGTGCAGTTTTAGATCTGAACTATTACTTCCAAACAGTTCCATTTCACCTTTATGCAACTTAACAGCACAAAGAAAGTTTTGTTGTTTATTATTATTTAGGGAAGGCACAAAAGTAACGACAAAAGCTAATATAATGTCACAAAGTCAGTGTAACAGTAATTCTTATAGCTGTGCATCTCACTGTTTTCTGGATTACTTTGCAAATAATAAATCAAATTCTTCCTCAAGGTGACATGTCAGTAATTTCAAATTTGATTAGCTTTATATGAAGGATGTTGATACATTTCTACATGAATCTTTGATAGCTCAGCAGACTGACAACCTTAACACTTGTAGTGCCCCTTTGTGACAGTGTGGCACACTGAAATAATATTAAGCTGCTTAAATCTATAAAACCATGGGGATTCTGGTTGGAGTGTGGCTCAGCAAGCTTGATTTTGGCTAGTTCCTCCCAAGAGGATCTGAGACATGGAATAACTATTCTAAAATTTTGCTGGGTTTATTTTTTGATATCATAAAAGCAAATGGATGGGTCTGAAGGGGAATATCTACATCATGCAGTACCATGCCCCACAATTTCAAGCTTGTGAGTGAGGGAGACAAATCCCAAGAGATCCATAGGACATTTGATCTCCATGGCTGTAGAGTTGTGAACCACGCCATGTATAAAAGAAGGCAAAGAACAGTGGTTTTAAGCACTGCCACCTGATGTGCAGTATTTCTTTGTGGATGGAGCTTTGTGAAAGTGCCAGGGTTTTGTCATTTCGTAGTTAAAACTTGTTACAAATTCACAACTCAAACATTCCTCTTCACAAAAGTGTCAGAAGAACAGACTTATGTTGCCACTTGTGCAATGATCTATCTTTGTTTTCTTCAGAGGCTGTAAGGGAGCCTATATGGATTGCAAGGTTGGCAATTTTATGAAATAAGACACTTTTCAGGTATTTATTTTTAAAAAGTGGAAGCTAAATTCTTTTTATTCTCACTTCAGATTTTTCACACTCTTATTCACACACTTTATCTACATTAAGTAAAGTTAGTCTTAAATCAGCATATGTATCATGAGCCCTTTAAAGAAAACCCAACTCACCATTACCTGCCTACTCCCTGAAAAGCCTACCAATTAGTCTGCTATGCTTAATGACATTACTTAAATTTTGAGTAGATATTTTGAAAGGGAAGAACTTGAAAAATCCAAAACCAGCAATAAAGCCCAGTAACTGTTGTTTAACAACCTAATTTATGTTTTATGCACATTTGACATTCTATAGTGAGTTAGCTTTAGAGAGTTAAATAGATGGAATATTGCTATTTTAAGAAAGAAATGTTTGTGCTACTGCCCAGTTTGCATTCAAGACAAAGGAAATAGAAGAGTTCTTGTCCTGAAAATCTGATTAGTAGTTGGAAAGCTTTTACTAAATAAATGAGAGGCTGATGCACTGCAGAACACTGACTGTTAGGGCATCTGCACATAAGCCCTTGGTGGAAGAGACATCATTTTCCTTCCTTGGAAAATGATCAGGAAATTAAAAGGGTGCCTGTAGATGCGTGGGTTAAGGGTGTCTGCTGGAATAAATCAAGGTGCTATAACATTATTCCAGTTCAGAGCCACTAAGAACTGGGCTTTTGGCATTATCAGTTTCTGTACTGCGCAGAGCCATGGTATGGCATTCTGTGGTGTTGAGCTTAAAAAATATCCTGTGCGTATGCACACCAACATCTGTCATTGCCAAGTCCAGGAGGAGCGGTGTGATACGGCACTAGTAAACAGAGCAACAAACAGTAGCTGGTAAAAGATATTGGCCATAAAACATGGATAAGAGTGTGCAACGTGTTGTGTTATCTGAAGGGCAGCATGTTGCACAAACTATAATTGTTGTAAATATGAATGTTTATACAGGTGTTTTCCTCTTTTGGCAGATTAATGCTTTCGTAAATTGCCTGGCTTGTTACATATTTTATGTGAATATTGGGTACCTGCTTTTGAAACTGAACCTTTTAGGACTTGACTGGACTCAGTAGATTTTCTGTATTTGAAATTGATCAATTAAATTGTTTTGGGGGGGTAATTGATTCTGTTTGCTACGGAGTGGCCTGTGGCTAAGTCATCCATTTTTTTCTCATTCGAAGAATACTATCACATTAGCACAGAAATGTATGTACTAACAGCTAAAGCAAGGAAAGAAACAGTGCATGGCTATCATTCCAAAGTAAGTAACTCTTTATACATCATAGCATCATACATGATACAAAGTAAAAATTTAGATGGAGTGTTTTTTCCTGTAGGATAATCACTAAAACTGCCATTGCTGATACTAAAATTGCCATTTATGATCTCTTATGTAATTCTGCATTCAGTATTTTTTCATTTGTTCATTTTCTTTGTCACTGTTCTGTTAACCAAACCTCAAAAAATAACTAACAGTTAACTAAAACCATGGAAGCAAACTTCAAGGATGAGTCTACAGATGCATGTGATGTGATTGCAGAATAGTATTGCTTTGAGTGACCAGACATTCTTAGTTCCAACAATGTACGGAGTGTGCAAACTTTTAATTGACTCATGTCAATGTGACAGACCAGCGAGCTAAAACTCACACTAGAGCAAACAACAGCAAAGTACAAACATTTTGTGTTTTATACTTTTGTGCTCCTACCTATGTCGTGTCCTTCAAGGGCAATTTGTCCTCTGCAGAGTGCTGCTCTACAGCTCCTTCCTTGTGCCGCTAGATTTGCAGAACCATGGGGCTTGTGCATCTCCAGACTGAGCCAACCTGTGATGTCCATTGGGATTGCTACATTCAGCCCATCACTGGTGTTACTCAGCTACTCTGCTAGTTTAGATGCTAATGCTTCAGCAATTTTTGGTGGATTACCTTAGGAAAAGTTGCAGGAAACCAATTATTTTGGCTTGACATGAAGTTTATTTTGAACAGGCAAAAGAACAGAATAACAGACTACTATGAAACAAAGGTCACCTCACTTAAATATGAGGGGGGATCCCGTTGGTGCATTAAGGGATCCATGATGTCTTCAAGTTACTGTCAATCATCATCTCATGAAAGAATGAAATAATAGAAACATAAAGCTTTCAGTTGCTTTGTTATGTGGTTTTGTTATGTTGCTTTGTTATGTGTTATTGTTGTGTACCTCATTCATCTCTTTTTCCATAACAAATTATTATTTCTGTATTATCTCTTATTCTTTACAGCAATCATAATGCAATTACACTTTTGGGTTAAAATGACAGTTACCATCAGATAGATTAAGATAAAAATACAAGAGTGACCATTAGAGGAAGCTTTACTCTTCTTTGGCTATTGGAAAGCTAGGTGACCTGGAAGCTCTGGATTCAAGAAACTGCATAAGTGATGTCTTTCCACCAGCAAAGATCAGAGAACCAGCTCAGCTGTGAGCTGTGATAAAAGATCTTTGCTTTCAGTGCGACTCCTGCTTGCAGATGCTCAAAAAAGTTGTCCTTGGAGGTTGCGGCTCTGTAAATTTTTTTTCTGTTAATGAGATTAATTCCTTATTGATATTCTTTTAAATAACCATTAGTTTTTGCTTTAAATACTTGGATTTTTTGTTATTCAAACACTTAATTTCTTACACTACCCATGTAACAGCCCTGTCCTAGTTAGAACAGCTGGGACCAGTTCATCACTGTATTGGGTGTAACCCAAAACTGTGTATTCTATACCCTTCCATGCCATTTCCCAGAAACTGTTATCAATAGACGATTTACACCGTCTGCCCATAGCAGCCTGACTCCTCAGGCTATAAACTGGGTGTTAAGAGGCCTGTGAGATAGGAGAGTGCTCCTGTCCCCACACTCATTGTGGAACTCCCTGCCCTGAGGGAGGTACTGGGCATTCCTACCTGAACCAGAGGATATATAATCTTGGAGTCTTGGGACTTTTTTAACCACTTGTGGAATCCGGAGAAGGACTGTGACCACCACTCTTGACTGGACTGCAACCACCACTTTTCAACCAGTCTGCAACCACCACTCTCACCAACAGGCTTTTTCCCTCTCCTTTTACTTTGGACTCAGGGGGCCCAACAAACACCACTCTGTTCATGCCCCAGGGTTATACATTTGGGTTTTGTGGGTTAAATCCAATTGTTTGTCTGTATAATTGTATTTACTATATTATTTTATTAAATTGTTATTCTGATTTATAATCTCTCTTCTGAGTTGGGTTCATTTCCCCTACCGGTTTACCTTTAAACCAGCACGCAGCCCATATACATTTCATAGCATTGTACTACAGGAGTTTCCCTTTATTTACTCATTGTACTGCATTAGACATGAAATTATTACTGCAATAGCCTCGTCTGTTTGGACCAGCTCTCTCTGCTCCCAGGCAATAGCTGGAAGTGCAGAGGAGTCTAGTGGAAAAATGCACAAGTGATCCTCAAGGGCAGCACAAAACTCTATGAAGATAGACACAAGCTGTACCAGAGCAGCACCAGTAAGCACCATCCCCCTCAGTTTTGCCTGAACCATTCTGACATTAACTAAACTGAGTGTCCTTAACTTGTCCCTTCAATGTACATGCTTTGAATATTAATATGGTTTTATGTGTGCAGTCTTTTTTCTTCAGTTGCAGTAAAACGAAGAAAGGCAATTTTATCTTGTGATGCTCTAAGACTGCAAGTCAGTTGCAGAGTTGGAAATTTCAGATGCAGTGTTTAGGCTCAGACACATGGACTGGTGAAGTGTGGTAAAGGAGCTGAGAGTATTAGCATAGTAGATTGTCAATTTCTCAGTGAACCACAGCCGATGGAGAACAAAGCACTGACAGTTTTGTCTTTGCCCGGAGAGAATGAGTCTTCCACGAGGCTACTCTTAGCTAGTTTGGAAAGTCATGTCCTGCTGTGCCTCTCCTCCACTACATGTCTGCCCTCCTGTCCCTGCCGTGTCCAGACTGGCTGCTGTTCCTCATCTCTACCTTCCAACCTCTCTTTGCAGCCAGTTTCTGCTTTTCAAGGTCTTTCCTTCACCTACAAAGGTGTTACCTTCACTTTCCTTGGTGTTCTTTGATCTTTTTGCACAGCCAATGTCTCAATTCACTCTTCCCTCTGCCCCTCAGTGACTAGTTCTCCTCTCTGTTTCCATTGGGCTACTTTTTTCCCCTTCTCCCCTTGCTTTGCCTGCATTTGGAGCCCAGGACAACCTGAACTTAGTTCCTGTGCCTGATGCCACAATAGCTCACAACATCTGGGGCAGCAGTGGCAAAATAAAAGTCTGGCTCAGCCCATCTGCCCTGTGTTGGAGCTTGCCCATTGCAAAGAGCAAGAGGAATCTTTGGCCAGAGTTAGACTTCCAAATTCTGGGGACTCTGTGCTGAGCATATGCATACAAAATCTTGAGACTAGGCAAAAAGTTGTGTAGATTTTCATGAGAACTGCAAAAGGATGACAGGGAATCTTACCTACCAGATTTCAAACTATTGCTTTGAAAAATAGCGACATGGAAGCTACTCAGCAAAATTCTTGTAAGGCTTTCTCTCTTTTCTTTTTCTTTTCTTTTCTTTTCTTTTCTTTTCTTTTCTTTTCTTTTCTTTTCTTTTCTTTTCTTTTCTTTTCTTTTCTTTTCTTTTCTTTTCTTTTCTTTTCTTTTCTTTTCTTTTCTCTTCTCTTCTCTTCTCTTCTCTTCTCTTCTCTTCTCTTCTCTTCTCTTCTCTTCTCTTCTCTTCTCTTCTCTTCTCTTCTCTTCTCTTCTCTTCTCTTCTCTTCTCTTCTCTTCTCTTCTCTTCTCTTCTCTTCTCTTCTCTTCTCTTCTCTTCTCTTCTTCTTTTCTTTTCTTTTCTTTTCTTTTCTTTTCTTTTCTTTTCTTTTCTTTTCTTTTCTTTTCTTTTCTTTTCTTTTCTTTTCTTTTCTTTTCTTTTCTTTTCTTTTCTTTTCTTTTCTTTTCTTTTCTTTTCTTTTCTTTCTTTTCTTTTCTTTTCTTTTCTTTTCTTTTCTTTTCTTTTCTTTTTTCTTGGTTTTTTTCCTCCCAATAGGGGCAAAACATGTCTTTCCTCAATCTTATTTCCTGAAGTGACTAAATACTTTCAGTTGAAATATAAAATATAATAATAATAATCAACCTAAGGCAGAGACAGAGCATGGGAATTTTCATTCCAAATACTGAGCTTGGCAAAATTTACAAGCAACTCAAAACAAGCTCTTGTAAAGGGAACTATTGAGATCCCAAACTCACAGAGGACCTCCTTATGTTATACATGAAAATCAGATAAGAATATCTCTGTGATCCATTTGGGGTATTCAACACAGTTAAAAAGAGTCTGCTTTTTGTATTTCAGAAATCCACCTTAAGTAATGGATGTCATAAGGATGCATATGGTTTTAACACTTCTCAGGCCATACCAAAGCTGTTGCATCTAGTTGAGTTGCTAAGCATGCCTTTCACAGATTTATTTTGTTAGTTTTGTTGTGGGATTGGTTTGTGTTTGGTTTTGATTGAACCTCTTTTGTTGTGAAACTTAATTTAAGTACTTGCATGCACATTAGAAGTCCAGCCCAGTCAGCATTGTGCAAGTTGAGCAGCAGGATGCCTTTAAGGTGCATCCTTAGTATCCCCTGAGCAGAAAATAAGACAATAATGACAAATGAGATAATTCTTCATTCACATCAGTATCAAAATCATTTCCCACCAGCACCCTTGTGCCTAAGCTTATGGGACAAATCCTGATGCTTCTGTCTATTGCCATGGTAGTAGATGGGATGCATTTCCACCACAGGGACTGAGGATTAGCATGCCCCACTTCTCTTCCTGTGAAGGAGCAGGTCCATCTTCTCAGTGTGCAGAATGGGGCAGGGCAGGGCTCTGTGCAAGTTTCTGCAGCTGCAGAAGACATGACCATGGTGAGCAGGCTTCACTGCTCCACTCGCAGCTACAGCTGCTGTCGCAGTCCTGCTTTACTGAAGGCATTGTGGCATGGAAGCAGGTTTGCCTTGGTGTGTGAGTTCTCTGAAGGGAGAAGAGACAAATCTTCTCTATCAGACCCGTTCCTCCCAGACCTTTTCTACCCATTCTCCCATTGCAGGCACCCAGATGCATGGACCTCAACATGGGACAAGGCTTCCTGAGCTGCGTGGATGCTAGTTTCCCCATCTTCACAAAGGAGAGATATGCAAGGGAGCAAACCCTATAATTACAGTGCCCTGTCCCCTCAGATTGCACTCATTCCTCGCATAGAGACGGTCCTGTAGGCTTTCTGTGTGTCTGCATGCAGACCTGGAAAAGCAATTCTGAAATATATGAAAATTTTGAATATTTATGCTGTAAACTCTATCAGGTTCCTGTGGAAAGTAACAATCTACCAAGCTATAGAGATACCAATATGAAGTGCTCATGTCATTCTGGTGCTGCAACAGTAAAACATGACAAAACAGATGGGGATGTTGTTGACTGCAAGTTCTTTGCTTTTTAGTCAGTCATAGATTTTTCACTTTTCACAGCAGAGTGGAAAAAGAAATGTTTTCTTAATTTAATATGGCAATATATTGTGATTGTATTGTTTCATTTGTCTGCAGACTAATGGGGAATGTGCTGTATGTGTTCCAGCCACGGTGTAAGTTTTCCTCAAGTGTTTATATAAGAGGTCCTCTCTAACTTCCCTCTATAGGAAACAGTTTTCATATTAACTTGTTGCAGAATCTTTTGTGAGCAGTGACTGTCAAACTGTGCTTGTCTGTGCATTTGTGCATGATGATATTGCTGTTATTTAGAGTAATTCAGCTCCTACCTCAATCTTGGTTTCCACCATGCAGTTTTACCCTTATATGTCAACAGTTTGCTTTAAACTTGTTTTGAGAAAACAACCTACAGTGGTTTAGACAAATGAAACCAAAATGGATCAATAAGTATTAAGACATATGCATGGGCCACAAACAAAAAGAATTCCCCAAATGTATTTAAGTGATTTTCTTCCTGCGTTTTTAATATGATATTTGTAGGCCAACTGTGGCAATAACTGATAATTTTAATACAAGATGACATAATTCCTGTTCAGTGATTCTTCTGAGAGAAATTACCCTGACAACTTCTTTTTCTTTTGTTCTAATTTTATGAAAAAACAAAAATGAAATTTTCAGTGTAAGGAAAAGAAAATAACTTGAATCACCAAGTTTTGAAACTCATTTAAATATTTCATCTCTCTTCCATTTCCAAATGTACTTTTCCCGGCAGTTTCTGTTTGCATCTCCTGCTCTCGAGGTTTAACCATCTTTCTAGCTGGGAGAGACTAAACTGAAGTTTTCTACAGAACCCACTAAATACGTGGCAAAAAAACCTCTATCATGACACAAGGGATCTTGCTTGATTTTTCTACAGTTTGTCTCAGCAGCACTGGTTCTGCTGGAAGATTCCACGTGGAAAGATCAGTTGTTAGATCAGGATTGTATTTTTAAATGAAAATTGCATTTGGAAATGCATTGAAGTCATTAAGCCTCATTGTGTTCTGTCTTTGGATGTTTGGGTTTTTATTTTTTCTCTGGCTAGTAGGGAAATGATAAATTTTTTCTTCAAAATTGAGGTGACTGTGTCAGCTTGAAGATACAGGTTTGGAGCTTGATGTTATTTATTATTTTTTTAAAGGGTAATAGTGAATGAGTCCCTGTTTTGAAATAAATATGGTCTCCAAATTCCCAAATGAAGCTTATTTAATTATTTCAGTATTTAAATGAAATCCTTAGAAACTTTGACACTCTGCAATTGGATGTTTAAAACTGGATTAGCAGAAAGATGCTGATTTTGGGGCTGTTTTCTATCCTGATGTGTTTTTCCTGTGGGTGCAAGGCAGAACATGATCTACAGTTTCTCCGGGAGAAACCCCTATCTGTTCTTATCCTGGTCCCCACTGAGTCTTCTCCAACCACATCTCAGCAATGGGGCCCCACTGGTTACACATGTAAACCCACAATGAGCATCCCCTGCTCTTAAAGATTTGTTTGGTTGGGGTGTTTTTTTTCATTAACATGAACTTAGTATTTCCCTTCACGTTCATCCCAGACTTTTGAGTTCTCCTTTCTGCTCTGGGCAGACCCACCTACCATCCTGACATTCGTACGTCTGACTCCCATAGACAGAGATGTCAGGAAGGGTGTTGGTGTAGGTCAGCTCATCCCAACACAAAACATACCTTCTTGTCTGCCGTATGGCTGCCTTCAGCTTCACTCCGCATGCACTTCTCTTCACTGCCTTCCCCAGCTGATGCCTGTCTTGAACTCTTTGCCGCGTGACTGGCTTGCTGCCCTTGCATCCTGAGCATCAGATGAGACTGATTTGGGATGGCACTGTTCAGAAGAGGTAGGAAGTGAGGCACATGCACAAGGGAAATGCAGTGAGCACTTCCAGGCAGAGATGCTGTTTGCTGCAACAAGGAAGAGCGTTAAGCAGGGAGTGAAATGCAGCTTTGTGAACATTAATCTCAAACGCTCCCTCTAATGACATCTCTGAGGTTAAGCCACAGGAAGTGTGATATTACTAAGCTTAGTTAAATTTAGTGTAATTCACATCTGCAAAGCCTTCGTGGATTAGTTAGTTTAGTTTTAAATTACCAGTTTCCATGGTATGGGAGCTTCAGAATATCTCGCATTAAGTCTTAATGTGTTATGAATAAGGGTGCAGAAGCCTGAAATCCATGTGGCACACCAAAACCTCTAAAGTTTCTGAGTAGTTCTGAGGCAAATATGAAATTTATTTAGTTACCTGCGGCTGGGGTGGCAACCCTACAAAGAATTATTTCCTCCTTTATTATCTCTCCCAAATATGGAGCTGTGGAGAACAGCTGCTGGAGATGGGCTCTCTTACGAAGCTATGTTTATGAGCCACATTGTTTGACTGGTGCAGCTGATCCTTGCAGCACACTTCACCTCATCACACTGTAGTACATGCAGACCTGTATTGATTACCATGACTTGCAAGAGAGAAAATCTTTGCACTTCAGATTGAGTATAAATTGTAAATAGTGTCTTCAAAGGCTGTGAGTTACAGAAATGGCATTCTTCTGAGACAAATACATGGAAAGCTGTTGTTGTAGAGATTATTAGTTTTGTGATTGTAGCAACAGGTGTACTTGACCCACAACAATGATCATTGTCCCTAAAATCCCTTGATCTGAGTTCAATTACGTCCTGTCTTCAAGAATGTTCATTAGCAAGGACCAGCTAATAAAAGAAGATTAACCCTACTATAACCCACACTATAGTGGTATAAATTCACTGATGAAATAGCACTGTCTTCTCACCATCTTTCTCACTAAGACAGTTATGAGACTCTTGGAAGTGGCTCATATAGGTTCTAAATGTACAGGGCATGTGTGTAAAACTGTATCTCTGTATATACTTAGATGGGAGCTGGTGAAACACAAATGAGAAAAATTTATCTGGTATAGGTATAGCCATAAATGACTTATTGCAAGTGCACAAGGCTTATTTGCACCTCAAGTTTGCAAATTTTTTGCTGTTGTTTTTGAGAAAATTTTTTATACTTGCTTGACATAACTAAAATTTTATCAAAATTAATGGAGGTTGTCAGTGACTCCCAAAACTTTTTAACTCCATTTTTTACTTTGTGGTTGTATTCTGATGGCCCAGCTTCATTTTCCATGGCATTTTACAAACTTGGACATGTTTTCTTTCACTAAGTCACTAAGAAAATGTACTGAATTTCCCATGAAACCATCATTCTCACTTAGGAGACCAGCACTTCCTTTCTCTGATCATGCAGGGTAGGGTTACTGCATTATCGTGGATGTATCCTGTTTTTCTACCCTCACCACTACACCTGGGTGGTAGCACATCCAGCGTTCAGCTTTTTTAAATACCTGACAAAGCCAGACCTGGGACTTCCTTTTGCTCTTAAGAAAGAAGAAAATGTGGAGGGGGAAGGTATGTTTGGTGTCAGCAACTGGAAGACAGCAATGTTACTGAGGAGATCTCAGATGGGCGCAGTAGCAATAAGGTAGAGGAGGTCTTGCTGAAAGGATTGAAGAGAAGTCAGATAAAGGCAGAAGTTGGTGGACCATGAGGACAGGACAGCTGGTGTCAGTGTAAGAGATGCAGCAGGATCAGGGTCAGGTGATGGGCAAGAGTTCAAGAAGAGCTGCCAGGTGAGCAAACTGTGGAAGAGGAATTCAGAAGTGGATGTCTTGGAGAAGTAGATGTCCGGGAGAAACAGATGTCCCAGATGGATGAAAACCAAGGAAAGAGTAGGAGGAGATTTGGATGAAATGAACCCTCAGGAAGGAGTGAAGAGGGCATTCTTTCCCCTGGGGCTTGCACACCTACTCAGCATTACAGGGCAGGGCGGCAAGGAGACAGGGAAGCTCTCTATCTGCCTGAGACCCATGGAAGTATTTGCACTGTCAAGCCTGAGGTGTTTCTGAGCATGTACATCACAGAAGTGATACCATTATAAGGCATAAGCTCTAAGGTCGGGAGCTGAGGTGTCTGTGGAGCTTAGACACCTTGGAGGGTGGTGAGCAGCTGAATCGGGATTTTCAGGATCACTTAGATTTAGGCTCTTCAGTTTCACCTTGCTTGCTGTAAGGAGTTGAGTCCTTTTCAGCAGGTAGTGGCTCCTGAAGTAAGTATCCAGCAGAAGTAGGAGAGGAGGTCAATAGCTCCATCTCAGCCTTCCTTTTGCTTGTCCTATTTCCACTGTCCTGCAACAGCAGCCATCAGAAGGGGAGGACCAGGTGCAGATGAGTTTTGCTTAGGTTTGCCATAGGAGCAAAGCTGGCATTGCAGAGGCAGCTCTTGGATTGGATTCTTGAGATTTTCTTCTCTTACGTATCACAAAATTAGCCTGTTGTGGTAGTTTTAGTCTGGGCCTTCCTCGGTGACCAGTTTGTAACCAAGGAAGTGGCCAGATTACCCAGTATTCCCTATGATTTTTACGTAAGCAAGGGGTATAAGAAGAAAGGAGGAAAGGCCTTGACTCTCTTTCCTTCCAGTGGTTTTGGAGGTGCAGGTTTCCCGGCTGTCGGTTCTACCATGTTGGGGAGTGAGGCCTGGTAAGGCCTTGCTGACCTTGGGAAGCGGAGGTTGCTGGCAGTTGTTCCAGTGCGATTTTCTGTTGTCCCAAGGAGAGTAGTAAGATATTCTTTTGCTAATTCTTTAGTTTGCTAGATCCTGAGTTTCTGATTGTGTGTATATCTATTTTGGGGAGGGGTGGTTTTGGGGTTTTTTCCCTTCCCCCCCCCCTTTCCCTTTTCCTTTTGGAATTATACATATATTTCAATTGTATACAAATGTAATATAAGTGTAAATATATTCATATAAATTGCTTTAGCTGCCTCTCTCTCATTTTGGTTCTCTTGGTTTTTTTTTCCTTTTCCCTTGGTTTTTGGGGGCAGGGGGGAGCTCTTGCAGTGAGGTTTGGAGATTTGGCAGGGAGCCAGCTTCAAATCACGTCACCTATTAAGGCAAATCAGAGGCAAGTGCCTTTCCTGTGGCTGCTCCAGGACCAGACAGAAGATGGATGGTACCAATGGCACATTGGAGGGGTTGAGTTGTGTGTGATTGGCTTAGGTTAGGTTAGGTTAGGTTGGGTTGGGTTGAGTTAGTTTGGATTGGAGCCAGCCAGAGGCAATAGTCCTAAGATGAAACAGGTGGGTTAGTGAATACCATTTCTGTATCTATGGAAATACTCTGGACTTGTGTTGACTGTAGCCTTTTGTCTACACAGATACAACAGGACATTATAATCCAAGCAGAAAATTCAGGGGGAAAAAAGTGCCTTTGAAGTATTTCTTACGTAGATGATTATAAACATCTTCCACTGTGGGAGTGGGCAGTTAATTTATTCACTAAAAGCTTGCAATATATGAATTCAGATTCTTGCTGAAATCATAAAATCACTAGGTGCTTGATGCAGTGCTTCATGGCCATGCATGTTCTCACTGCAGTTTGTTCCTTAGACACAGGCTCATTCCTGTCCCTGGAAAGAGCTTCTTTACTTCCATAACTGCCTATGCCAGCATCCACACCAGTCTCCAAGCTCTGCTTCTGGCATGAAAGAGGAGAAGATTTTATTCAGCTGCTTTACTTTAAAATTGCTTTAGTGCAATTGCAAATATGTGCTTATCCTGCTAATGATTAAGAACCTTTTTCCATCTTTATTAGATGAGGTGTCTGTACCCTCATTTAGCACGTGATTTTAAAACATTGCTGCCCCTCCTAGCTGCTCTGGGTGCAGGCATTGCCATTTCCACGATGTTGCCTTGTCTGCTTGGAAAATGCCAAAGCTGTGTTGGTTCATAATCATGCTACTGGTACATCCTGATGTTTGATGGCATAATTACTATTTAGGAACAAATAATCATAAAACACCATCACGAAGAGTAGCTATTTTCTAAGCAGCTGGTCCTTTTCCTCATCCAGTCCTGCTGTCATCAATGAAATTTCCTGCCTAAGTAGTGCTCTGCCAGGCTATCAGAGCTTGCCAGCAATGGGTATCCTTCAGGTCTCTGCCTTATACACACTGAAAAGCTGTGGCATTTTGGAATAAACGGAGATTTAAAAATCAGACGTTCAGTAATTCAAATTCAAGTGGATCGCAGGTACTGCTGTGGAATGTTTATATGTGTTTAAATATGTTTTATAAGCCATGTATGCTCATTAGTGCTGGTGGCATTGCTGCATGAACAGAGCTCCTACCATGGGCTCGACAGAACTCAAATCCATTTCTGGTGCTGCCATCAGTTTCACCTGAGACCCTCAGTCTGCAAAAGCACAGTAATGATGACTTCTCCCTTACAAAACTCTATTAGATGTGTCTTTGCAAAGCTGTTACTGATTGCTTGCATCATGCTGCAGCATGTTAAGATCTGCCAGGTAAATTTTTCAAGTTTTATAACCTGTGGAAGCTTTGAGGCTTAAATACTTGGTTTTCAGTGATCTCACTCAAGAAGCCACGTGGATATATGTTCTCTCGTGAATTGTTGGGTTTTGAGCAGGTCAAAACCTCCTTTATTTAAAAGACAATTTTCCTTTCTCGTAGTTGAGAAAATTATCAGTTTTGAATGCTAAATGCTTTATTTGTGCTCTTGGGTGTAATTTTATATAGATTTTTTTTCCTAATTCATGATAGAAAAAATGCATGTGCATTTAAAAAATTTAGTTATCTCACTAATATAGGTTATTCAAATGCTTCAGAGCTACTATAATGTACCCTGCTAATACAATCAATTTTACATGTTGCCTAAATAAAACCAATAAAGTCACACACAATGAAAAGGTAGGGCTGGATAGAAAGAAACTCATGTAGTTATTTAATTTGTCCATACTCCCCAGGGTGAGGTCAGCTATACCCCTTAAATTCCCAAGAGGTAGTGTCTAACCTATTCTTAACTTCCATTGGTGAGATCCTACACGTTCCATAGGTATGTTCTTAGGCCAAAAACATCTTTGTACGATGTAATCCAAGTATCCCATCTTGTATTTGTCAGGTAAGGAATTTTTATACTTGTCTTTACGTACAGGTAAAGGTGGAGTTACAGATATGAATAGACAATGGAGGGATAGTGTTATTGATATAGATACTACATGGATAGAGATAGGGATAGATAAAAATTGCAGTAGAGAGATATACAAATATAGCAGTATAAATATAATTTCAAACCCTACCTACTTCTCTGCATGGTACACCATTTTAACAGTTTTAAACTCTATAGTTATATAATATTGAGTACAGCTATACTGAACCCCTTCTTCAAGGAAATGGCTTGCTCTCCTGAAAACATTCCCTGCATTTGAAATTACTGCCTTTGAGAGTGTTGTTCAGTCACATACACACTGCAGGTCTCATTCAACTGGCAATGGGTGAGATGCTGTAACACTGACAGAGCAGATCAACCCCCAAGCATTGCAGGACTGCATTTCCACGTCTTCATCTCATCCCCACAGTTTCATCAGAACCACTGGTATCCCACTGCAATTTTGGGTTGTTATGACAGCTGGCTGGCATCAGCTCTCCTGCCTAACACCATTCTTGCCCTGTGGTGGGTATGCAAGTTTCTCCCAGTGTACTCCCAAAAGTGAGGCTGGGAGGGACAACACCTTGGAGAGGTGCTTGAGGAAATGATGCAACCTGAGAATCCCATAGCTCTCCTGTGATTCCTGGAGTCTGGATCCATGATTTACCCATTTGTCTGTGCTTCTACCTATTTGTGCAAAAGACTATTTGCGAAATTTTGGGTCCAGGGACAAATTTGCTTTTCAGGACTGTTTACCCACAAGCAGCAATTCAGGTCAGCCCACAGCTTGAGGTTCTGTAACTCTTCTGTCTTTTGAATGCTGTTTAATTAGCCTTTTTTGTGAATTCATCTTTTTTTTAAAGCAACTACATGCAATTGGTATTACTGTAACTGTTTGCATTGATATTAATAGCAGTTCTGGCCTGGATACCTGGTTCTTGCTGGAAGGTCCTTATAGGTGTTTGGTATCTAATTTTTCCCCTTTTTTAATATATACTGAAAAGAAAATTACTTGGCTTTTGGTGACCCAGAAAATGACGTGCTTTTGGTAGCTTGTATTCAGGAGAGAACAACCTTATGACTTTCACTTATTTGACCAGTTCACACAGGAGCAAACAAATGACCTGTGCTCATGGGACTGTCCTTTAATATTTAATGAAGAGTAGTGGAAAATGATGGCTGTGTTAGCCTCATCTGTTTCCTGCTTTGCAGATCTTGTTTGCAGTAAGCTTTTGTGTGAATCTTTGCATCTTTTTGCTCACAGGGCAAGAAGAATTTATCAAACATTTTTTTACTCTTTTTAACCACTTGCTTCTTGTGGGTATTTTGTGTTTTGTAAACAAGGGGTGAAAAAAAAGCCAACTACAAGTATTGCAGTTCAGAGTTCTGGGTTGATGGGATGCTTGTTGCTCTGTTTCCATCATCCCAGTGAAGATATTAGAGATAACAAATGTCCAGAAAAAGTAACAACTGGTCTGTGTCACAGTAGATAATAACCAAAGTATAAAATGCTTTAGTATGTGTAGTCTATTCTCTAGCATTGCCATGACTTTTCTTATATGAATATTTAGTCTGAATCAGCTTACTGTGTGTCTAAGCCTTCTTAATAAGCTGGCTTATTAATTTCTTCAAATTGCTGGCTTATTAATTTCTTCAAATTGCTCTGTTTCTTCTCCCTTGACTCCTCCAAAGAATTCATTTCCCTTCACAGTTACTTTTAGATTGTTAACATGCCCATGACTCCACAAACTATTACTTCTTAGACCAACTAAACACATCAAGGTTTGGGGATTGGTTTTGGGTTGGGGGTTTTTTGTGTCCCCTCAGAAATTACTGCTTTCATTTCATTAATTGATCTTTATCTTATCTCTGAATTTTGCCTAAGCTTTTAATCTTTCTTTACCATTGTGATGTCTAGAAGTGTGTATGCAGAAGCCCCTAATGTCACTGGATCTCAAAGTTCTTGAGCTAATGGAGTCATTCACAATTTTTGCTGTAGCTCTCATTTTCCTGGCCTGAAGTATTAAATGATTTTAAGCAAGGTATATTTTTTAAATCTCCTTTTTCCTTAGCTCTACTGGTGATGCTGTGAGAGCATCTTCTGGTTCGGAGTTTGAGACCTGGAGGTTTGCATCAGTAGACTAAAATAGGCACAATAATTTCTTGCTATGCAGATTCCATAGGGAATTACAAATGGAGAAACCTTATGAATTAAAAATAGTTCTGTCATAGTTGATAATATCTGATAGACTAAAAGGTAAAAAACCCATTAAATTCCTGTTTAGAAATAACTGTGATACAGAAGTGATTTGTTAGCAACCAGAAAGATAGATGCAAGAAAGGCAGGACGCATCTTTTTCTCAAACATAAAAGCGCATTTGGACAGTATTGTCATGTTACTACAGAGTTACAGAATTGCATACCTAAGAATTAAAGAAGTTATTCAATGTGTGTGTGCATAATGTGAGAAAGAAAGAAATTGTTTCATAACTTTCAGGAGAAAAAAGTCCTTTCTGAAAGGTGTATCACAGTCATGTACCCAGGTCAGATGGGGTTGGCTTCTTTGTTAATTTATGTGTAAAGGAGGAATGAACTGTGTGGTGCTCATAATTAATAGGGTTTAAAGTGTTTCTGTTCATGCAAGTGTCCCCAGAAGTCTGTATTTCAACCTTTAAAACATTCAAAACAAGTTTTGGTAAGACTGAGGGCCTTTTATATAGGTATAACTTGAATCATAAATGTTAAAGCAATCTCTGCCAATGTCTGGTGACAAGATTACAAAGCTATTGATACTGGTGTTTTGCAGCATGGTAGGGTCTCAGTGCAGACCACAACCACAGGGACAGAGAACACTCCCCACTGAGCAAGATGCTTGTTGAGGAGTTAGAGCGCTCTCCATACCAATGGAGACTAAACCCCAAGGCATGAAGCACCCTTAATTCATTTTGAAGTCCACACTATTTAGAGACAAGTTACCACTTAGAGAAGAAGACCCAAGGTCTGTCCTGTGGCTAATATCTGTGGAGAAGCTTTTCAACCTGGAAACTTTTCTCTGCAGAAATATTTAAGCGCTGAGGCATGTATGAAGATCTCTCCCAGCTCCTGTGCAGCATAGGAAACCTTTGTCCCACATATCTTGTAAACGCGGCGGGAGGCCACCATTGTGCCCCGCATCTTCTGAGCACCGCGGGAGGAGGCTTTTGTCTGACACAGTGGGCAGGCACCATAGGAGGGCACCTTTGTCCTGCACAGCCAGTATTCACAAGAGTGAATTATGGGAATTGCAGAGCTCCTCTCCGCAGACACTCTGGTTTCAAACAGAGGACTTGTTTGGCCTTGCTTGGCGAAGTGCTGCTTTTCCTGAGTGGAAGTGGAAAGGGGAGGCAGTGAAAATGCGTTTGCATGCATGTGTGTAAATGGCCATCAGGATCATTCATCCACTTGTATTGTATGGCCATCCCTGCATGAACCAATCCCAATCTCAGTCATTGCTTTTCCCCTTCTCTATTTTTCCTACCCATTTAAGCTGCCCTTTTAATTATTATTATTACTTCTCTGTTCTTTCTTATGTTTGTACTATCTCCTATTCAATATTCTATTCCTGTATTCCATATCTAAATTTTCAATATTCTTTCAGATGACTAATAGCTGTG